>NW_028191030.1:9932-29932 GCF_048542155.1 Nylanderia fulva | reverse complement strand
AATCGCCCGAACGGGTCGAGAACGGATTTTGTCGAGTCGCGACTCTGACACGGAGAGAACATTTATATAAAATGTTTGATTTGGAAACCACGAATATATAAAATAATATACGATCGTCGCAGAACGCGCCGCCGCCAAGTCTTCTCATGCTTGGAGGTTGCGTGTCTCGCGAGAACGTACGTTCGACTCTCGCGTCGTCTCGTATTCCTCTTCGCCGGGGATTACGGTGCGGCTCTTCTCGTTCGTCGCCGAACGCGCGCAAAATTAACGCACACTTATTTATTACGAGCACAGCATTGCCACGAGTCGGTGTCGCAAGACCGAATGGCTCTTATGTGGCGCGCACGCCTCTAGTGTGTTGGCCGCGCGGTTCCCTCTCGTTTCGTACGCAGCAGCGGAATCGTCGCGCTTACCGAGCATCTACTCCACGGATACGAGTTTGCGGGAAGAGTTGCTTCTTCCCGCTCGCTTTGTACGCCGTAGCGAAATCTTATTGCTGGTCGTGTGCGGTTAAACGCGTACGAACCAGACAGAACAGTCCTCGACGTCTAAGCATCGCCATCGTCGATCTAGCGTCAGGGTGAATCGCGCGGTCTCTCGAGACCGCGCATCATAACATTTGGGAGAATAAGAACACGAGTATTTTGATCTTGTGGATTTTTGAACGGAGAGGAGGAGGAAGAAGAGGAGAGGCGGCGGCGTCGGGGGTTTACTCTCGCCTCCGTCGTTCTCTCGTACGCTTTACATAATAGCGTTAAACACAGCAGAGTGTCGCCGACCGGCTGAGCAAGACCGGCGGCAAATAAAATGGCACATACGAGCGATGTCGCGCGCGCGTCGATGTTTCGGCATCGAACGCGCGCGCGCGCGAAAAAGAGCTAGCGACGAGTCTTCGGGCTCGCTCGCGAGTTACTCCCTTGCGAGTAACCGAACACGAAGCTCCCTGGTTGATCCTGCCAGTAGTCATATGCTTGTCTCAAAGATTATAAATGTAATTTATTTAATTACATTTTTATTTTTTAAATAATACATATATACGTTCCAAAAAATATAAGCCATATTATTATATATGTACGTGTGTGTGGGTGTATAACTATCATTTAATACACATTCACGTTAAATCACATTATTTAATCATATTTAATAACTATATCACTAACATATATAATTAATACTTATAATAAATCATTTTTAAAGTAATTTTTTTTAAATTCTAGTTATCACTTTATCAGAATTATGAAAAAAAATTGATACAATTGTTAGAAAACTTAAATGTGCATAACTTTTTAATATATAGGCATTAATAAAATAAACATAGTGATTGTTAATTTTTTATGCTACAGCTACGCATAAAAGTACTAAAATACTTAGAACTTTAAATTACTTTAATATTCAACTGTATATATTATTATAACTTTTCTCGTTTTATACTATATTTAAAAAATAATATTTAATAATTACTTTATTGCACTTACAACTATGCATATGTATTTAATACTGTAACCATTTAAATAATAAAATATATATATAATTACTGTGTATGAAATTAATACATTCAAAATAAAAAAAGTACATATGCAAAAATAAACTCTATAAAATCTATAAATAAACGTAATAATAATAAACTTTGCAATAAACGTAATAATAAACGATCAAATATTTTATTTATTATATATTAAAATTATTCTATTTAATAACCTGTCCTTTTCTTGTTTAGATCTCCTCATTTTCGCATCTCTTTTTTGTTCTTTGCTTTTTCCTAAAAAGAAATATGTGATTGTTATACATAGGTGCAATAAGTCAATTCTGCAATAAATATTCTATACAAAAATAACAATAAGTTCTTAAATGTTGTATTTAATTTAAAAAAACTAATACACGCAATAATGAACAGATAGTGCATGTGTTCACCCTCTTTAAAATCAGTTTCTTATAAAAATAAAAAGTTTGAGATAAGATGATAAAATAGTTAAATTGAGGTATATTATATATAACTTACAAATCTCGGTCAAATCTCTGCTTGGCTAAAATTAGCCATCTTGCAATTATATCCTCAACTTCCTTATTTGTTAAATTGGTTCTTGAAGTTCGCGCAGCATCTAACAACAAGTTTAAACAGATATGTGTGGTTATAGATTATATAAAAATTTAAAGCGACTTAATTTTATATATATATATATGTATATATGTATATATACTATTCAAAATTATTTTATATTCCTATGATTACATATTATTGAATAATGATATTAGAGTTCTAATAGCATCATCCAATATAACCATGCATAGAATGCTATATATAAAGTGTCAAAAATATGTCAATAAAAACATTTCTGTGATTAAATATTTATATACTTACTTATGATACATATAGTAATGCGAAGATTTTTAAAGGCATTTTTCAATTTTGCACCAGCCCAACTATATTCCATTGCTAATTTATTTGTTAAAATATGTTTCATCATGTACGAAATCACATCATGATGATCCTTACCTCCTAAAAAGCTCAATTGTCTTGTCTAAAAATATAAAATAATTTAATTAATATTAGTTTATGATCTAAAAATATCAAAATAATAAACATTTGTTTTTCTCTTATAAAAAAAGTTAACATTACTTTTCTTTTAACTTCTTTAAAATTATTTAACATTATATAAATAAATAAATATGTCCAAAATATTGCTTTTTATAAGACATTTCAATAAAATGTTTCTAATCGTAAGTATAAAATGATAATATTTTGTATATACCATTTCTGTAGCAACACATTTGTTTTTTAATTGATTATCAATTCTCTGTAATTGTTCTACGGTATCTGCTGGCAAATCGAAATCATAATGTTCATTTTTTTTTAAATCCGTTTCCTCATTTTTTCTTATGTGATTATCCAACTTTATTAAACGTTCATCAATTGTTGTAAGATTTAACAATACTGCATTTAGTTTCCTGATAATTAAATTATGAAAATCTGCAAAAATAATTGACACATATTATTGTATATCTACTCATTGTCAGATTATATAAATATTACGAATTATATACCATTTTAAATATATGTTTACAGTGATATAAATAAAAAAAGTTAAAACTTTAATAATATATATATATATATATATATAGGTAAGCTTTTACAAAAATTTAAAATTAATAACAGATATATTTTTACCTACATCAATCTCAGCATTACAAGTATCGGATGTAGATATTGTATCTGAATTTTGTGGAACAAGGTCATCTTTATTTGCTGTTCGATGTTCTTGTGAACTTATAGATTTACTATATGTAACTGCAGACTTTTTAGACTGAATATTAATTATTTTTTCATTACTTATTTGTATCGGAGGCTTAGTTATTTTCTTATAATTTTTTATCAGTGGTTTTTTTATTTCATAAGTCATTTTGCTTTTATTTAAATCGTTTGATATATTAGAAGCTTCATCTAAATCATTGCTTGTGTCAGTTCTATCTGAATTATCAGAAGAACTTGAAATTTTTTTTACTCGATTCATTTTCTTATCACCTTGTATTAATGGTGTCTTTATTTCACAGATTTTGCTCTTATTTATTGTTAAAGCTTTTGGTGTATTAGGAAAATTATCTAACTCTAAATCATTGCGAGTTTTTAATTTATTGATGCTTGTGTCGCTTGTATCAGAATTATCAGGAGATGAACCTGTATTTTTTTTTGCTCGTTGATATCTCGATTTTTTGAGGTTATTTCCATCATCACCATCTATATCGGATATTTGTTCAGCTAATTTAAGTTTGTCTATAGCTTTATCATATGTATCTAAAACGTATAAAATTTTTGAATATTAAAAATTAGATTTTTGTTTTTATATATTTTATAATCAAATATCACTTAAAATTTAAATTTTAATATATACTTTTAATACATATATATTATAATTTTAATTTATATAATTTTTGATAAAAAAATAAAATACATTTTTTATATTACTAACCGCTGCTACCAAAAATACGGATTATTTTATATAATTGCCAATCATCAGAAGGAAATATTCTTTTCATAATTGCTTTATTTATCTTAATTTGACTTGTATATGATGGCCATTTACATTCCTTATTATTTTCAGTTAACCATTCAGAAGGAACAATTTGTAAACCATCTTCGAACTCCACAATATTATACGCCATAATAACTGTAAATAAAAATTGATCAGCATTGAAATTATAAATAATCTATGATGTAAATAATATGATAAAAATGTGACGATAATAATAATAATAATAATAATAATAATATTTGCAATTTATATTAGAGTATTATAATTACGTTTAATTATTTAATTACAAATGCAAATTAATATTAAACATGTATTATTCAGTTGTGTGTAACATCGGAAATATAATATAATTTTTTTTATAAGGCATTTTCAACATTTTTGCTCTAATTTTATCAAACTCCCATGTCTGAAGATGAGAATATTCAGACATGATACCAATATTTAAAGTTAATGACGAAATAGGCTGTGTATATAAATCTTCCACTAACACAAGTACTTTGCCAATAGCATACATTTTATTGTCATTAGATTTAATGAAATTTAAAATTGACATTATTTGTCCATTTTCAAAAGAAATGCAATTATTTTTTGGATCATCACAGTTAATATAATATTGATTATTGCAAAAAATTTTATATTGTTGTACAGAAATGAAATCTTTCGTAATAGGACCATCACAATGAGAGCGTGTAAAACATTTTTCCATATCGTATGAATTTGAATATATTTTGAATGTTTCATTATTATGTATTGTCTCAATTTCTGCAAATCTTCTTGTTAATTGCTGTAATGGTTGGTTAGTTTTACGAATTAATTTCTTTAACGTAGACATATAATTCTCAAATTTAAATGCACTAAATTTATCCAGAGCACCAAATTGTTTTACGTCTGCAGCAAGATGTAATAAATTATGAATATTATGTGAAATATATTTAGAACCGTAGATAACTTGAAATGATTTTACAAAATGTTTTAATAAATTTTCTGCATATTCTATAATAGAAGTTTGATATGTTAAAGTAGGATGTGCAAGAATTGTGATTGCTACATGTAATGTTAGAAAATTTAAATATACATTTTCTTGTAGTATTCCTTTCAATATAATAGGACCTGTATATAATAAAAATTGCCGATATTCTGTGGCTTTCCAATGTTTGATATACTTTAATGATCTTGGTTTTCGAGCAAAATCAGAAGGAATATAATTGCGTAACTTTATTAGTTTCTTAGAAATTTGTTCTTTGTCTGAATTTGATAATCTTATCTTAAGTGGTCCTGAAAGCCATAACATAATAAGTTTACGCATAACACCCAAACATACCAGGTGCATATAATCTAGTGGCACATTTGTAACTAAGCCTAGATTTGGTATATTTTTTAAAATTGTGTCACCAGTTTGATAATCAAGATTATAAGATCCAGTAAAAAATTCTTTATCATTACGTAACATCATATTAGATGTGTATGGAAAACATATATGTCCTTCTATATTATCACCTTCAATAATGCATTTAGTGCAACTATTATATCCAGTGTGTCCTTTTACATTTAAAATAAATGATTTAGCAGGAGCGTCACAAATTATTGCTTTAATTTCGACTTTTATGATCTGTCCCTCATAATCAATCCCATTATTTATAAAAGCAATAGCATCACCTACAAACATTTTTAAAAACTCATTTGCATTTTTTGGTTTTCCTTCACCATAATATAAGGCAATGACATATACATTGTTTATAATATTATCTGCACATAATATTGGCCATAAACTCTTTGTGGAAGACTTATATATAGGTAAACCATCAATATTTATAAATAATTGAATGTTATCAAGAGCAAAATTCAATCTTTTACGTTCTTCAATAATTTTTAGAAGAGCTTTTTCGAGACCTAAGTGGCAGTAATCTCCGTTTTCAATTTGTATAATTTCAGTTGATTTAGGAGTTTGCAATAATGTACGTGGATCTTTAGGCAAAGTATAATTAGTGTGTGTTTGCAATATCTGTAAAAGGTGACGGAGTGATTTGAGTGATATCTTTTCTTCAATAGCCCATTTACTTATGTCATGTATAAAAGTTTCGTTATCATTTAAACACAGATTTTCATAATTGTTATCGACTATAGCTTGCAGCTTATTTGCATCCGTGTAATTTTGTATCATACAGGCATTATTTTCATTCAGAAAGTTAATATTATTTTCATCATAATATTGATTTAGATTTCTATCTGAGTATACTTTATCAGAATCACATAAAGACGAAGCATTCTCATCAACAACAATTAGTTGATCATTATTATTATTAATTATTGCCATAGAATCCGCAGAATCAGTCTGATGAGTTATCATATTCATATCTGTTACTGTGTTTCTTGCAACTAATCTTCGTTTATGTCTTGCACTATAAAATATTGAGTGTTTTCGTTTGCGACCCATATTTTTCACAAAATATATTTTTTTTCCTAAATATACATATACAATGAAAAAAAGATATCTTGTTACAATAAATATGAAAAAAATATAAGACAAACATAAGATAAAAAATATTGTATATACTAACCTTAATTTTTATGTTGATGTTTTTCACTTTGTTAAATCACTTCTTATTGCTAAGTGATCTTCTGAGATCACTTATTTTGAGTCAAAATGTCCTCTTATGCAAATAAAAAACACGTGCTGGTACACCAACAGACTGCGTATACGCTGCAGAGCGTTTTGGGCAACGTGCACGCGCCTACACGGTCACGCTTGCATTAGGATTAGGTAAGATTAGGTTACATTAAGTAGCGTCCATTAACGGTGACGTGTTGATTCTTTTACTTTTAGAACAAATCAACGTCAAGTCTTGACAAGATGACAACTTAGCAGTCATTCTGCTGAACGCGACTATTTTAAAGAAAAATATTTCAAATAAAAGTTGTTTGATTCAAAGGAGGTCATAAAGTAGATGATGCCCTTTATTTGATGAATATTTTAAGAGATATTTGAAGTGGTGTACGTGTTATTTTAAATTGGACACCCTAATATATATTTAGTTATAGCAGTAATAAATATAAATAAATAAATATAAATTATTTATTAAATATATCATAAATTAAACTTTATTTTTCTAATTTTAATTGTTGATCGTCACAGCACAACATCTTTATGATGTCACTGTGACATTTTCTTGCTATGACAGATTTTTTATCATTATTGTTACATTTCGTGATATACTAGTTATATCAATGTGACATTTTTGATGATATCACTGTAACATCATAAAGATGTTGTGCTGTGACGATTAAATATATATTTTATCGTCACAGCAGAACATCTTTATGATGTCACTGTGACATTTTCTTGCTATGACAGATTTTTTTATCCTTATTGTTACATTTCGTGATATACTAGTTATATCAATGTGACATTTTACAATGATATCACTTCAATTGTGATTAATGATATCACTGTTACCTTCCAATAATCTCACAATGACATCACAGTGACATTACATTTTTTTGTCACCTTGTGACTCTATTGTGAGCTTATTGTGATGTCACTGTGACATTTTTTGCTATGGGGGATATAATTAACTTATAAGATACATAATAACACAAATCGCTAACACAACTAATATGGTCAGTGCTGTTAATGTGGGCAATAAGAAGTTTTAGTAATATATATAAGTTATCATCTAATTGCATTCATTTATCGCTAAATAATTTTAATACAAGCCAACATTTTAATATAAAAATATTAATTTCTCTTTGATTTTAACGTAAAAATAAAAAATTCATGAATACACTAAATACACAAGTAACTATTATTGTGATACTTAAAAAATGATAAAACTTATTGACGTTGTTGCTTTGCCTGTAAAAAATAAAAGTAATAATAAATATGTTGTTATATCGAAAACTAAAATATACAAGTAAAACGTAAAACATACTAGTTCTCTGTCGTAGCGCGTTTTTGAGTGCCTTAACCAAGCTGACACATAGTTCTGAAATTGTTTATCTGTCAAAAATGGAAAGTGTTTTCTAGTCGATCCTACAAATGTAACAAAAAAAAAGTTAATATAGTACCGGTACAATTATTATGCTATTAAAAGCATTAATTTTTTATAATTATATATTTTTACATTTCTATATACGTTTTAAAATGTCCATAATTATTAGTGTGTTCACTTCGAAGTTGCCTTTGCGACCCATCCAAGAACATTTTGTACCCAATTTATTAGTAAATATTTTTTCTAGTCCAGCTTTTATTTGATCGTGGGGAGAAGTGCCTCCTAATAAATAGACAAATGTTTCCTACGAAAAAAATGTAAATACATATATATATATATATACAATTGTTCGAGCCTTTTCTGGTAAATATTGAGCATCCTTTTTGTCTATTTTAATTTCAATTAAAGTCAGTTAGTCAGAAGGAAAAAGGGTTAAATATATATTTTTTAAAAATAGATATCAGTAGTTTTGGCATATTCAACAATGGTACAATGAAATTATAATGAATGTTATAAAATAATCCTAGTTTAATTAAGCTTGAACAATCAAAATTGCTTTTGAAAGCAATTTCTTTCTAACCATTTACATTATTTTACCAGCTCGAACCTTGAATTTTGTCTCAAATATTCAAAAAACAAGAAATAAGAAATGTAGACTATTTTTACCATTTGTTTTTGTCCTTCCTCATTAGTTTTTAATGCGATGTCGAAATCAAGTAATTTTGTAAATTTCTTGAAAGGTTTGTTCGGAATAAGAGAAAAAGTACTACTACAGCTTGAACCAGATGCTGAGAGCAGTGGAAGCGAATTATTTGTACGCTCTAATTGCTTTAAAAATGCATTTTGTTGTTCCAATAATTTTTTAATCGCAATCGTGTTTTGCAGGATTGAAACAATATTCTGAAATATAAATTTACAAATTATATTACTATAAACAAAAGAACAATAAATATGAATGATTACCTGCTGGAAAATTTTCAAAAATGATATCGGTTGGTATCATATTATTTACTGGATTAACAGCATCTTTAGGATCTAAATAATGGAAATTTTTAGTATCATTATTGTATTTATTTAATATTAAATTAATAAATTAATAGACACTATATATATATTAAGCGGGATTACTTAAAATCGACTCGTATTGTTTAATACCTTATTGTACCAAAAATTATTTGTTTATACCTTCATCAGAAGTTACATGGTCTTCAGAGGCAATATTATTCTTTTTATTTTGACTCACGTTTATTGCTGTTTCATCCATATTTTCGATATCCTTGTCCAAGTTTTGGTTATCATCATTAATCAAATCTAAATGTATAAAAAATTACACTATTAAGCATTACTTTATTTGCAAGTTAAAAAAATAATGTTAAAGATTTATAAAAATAATATATATATTTATTTATTGTTATACCATTTGTCAACTGTTCATTTTCTAAATGCAAATCCATGACAGTCATTAACGGAGATGGTGTCATTCGCGGATTTGAATCGTCATCATTTAAGTTGTTTGCTGTAACTGGTTGGAATGTTTTCTTTTTTCTTTTCCCTCGGCCTAATTGCGAACATGATGTATCTGATGTATCGGTTCGAATTTTTTTATGTACAACATCTATAGCTTCCTTATATGAATCTGTAATTACAAATTATTTTATTAATTGTCTATATATATACATACATTTGTATTACATGATTTATATAAGTCTTTTCCATAACCGTATTCATAAATATTGGGAAGTTATGATTTGATATATTAAATACAAAAAAGTCATTTTTTTAATATAAAACATGTTTAATTAAGATATTATCTTATTATATACTATCAATATTTTTATGACAATACTTACTACTTTGAAATATTAGTTGCACTATGTATTTTTGCCAATTGTCTTTTGGGGGTTCTTTCCGTAATATATATTTCCTAACATTTTTTTCCGGCCATTTACACATTATTTGATCATTTGTAAATGTCATCCATAAGGTTGGTACAACTTCTACAGCGTTTGATTGGCCTTCTATATTGATAAATTCAATCACTGACCAAGTCTGCAAAGCATATAAACCATTTAATTTTCAATTAATAAACATTATTATAATGTTATAATATGATCCCACAAAAAAGACATCACAGATGTAAAAAAAAAGCGCTAAGTTATATCTTTCGTCAGCAAAAATAGTTCTTTATAATAATAAAAAATATAATCTTCTCAAAAATTATGTTTATAGCCAAAATAATTCTTTGCAAAAATTAATCATTATCAAAAATATTTTCTCAAAAATTATATTTATAAATTATATTTTATTTTTGTTAATAATACTAGAAAAAAATTAAAATATTAGCATCAAAAAGTAGTGAAATCAAAAAATTGCGCTAAATAATTATATTGATAATACGAGAAAAAAGGTTAAAATATTAGCATCAAAATGTAGTCAAATCAAAAAATTGCACTAAGTAAGTGACAACATAATATATAATATTTAGATAAATTTCTTATAATGATACAAATGTATAATTATTGCTTTATTTTAAAACGTTTATAATATATACAATAACAAAATAAATTCAGTAAAATATATATATATATATATATATATATATATTTATTCATCTTTATATTTAAATAACATGAATAATTATGTAATTAATTTAAACTGGAATGTATATACATTGTAAAGTTATTATATATTTTTATAAAATATTTAGATAAATAGATATATATAAAAAATAAATTATTTATCTCTAAATAATTATTTAATTCAAATATATTTAAACGTATATTCAAAAAAGGTAATATAAGGCACAAAGAATTAAATTTAGGAAATTAAAAAAATTTAAAGTTAAATAAAAATTTTTAATTTAAATTAAAAAATAAAAGTAAAAATAAAAGTAAAAAAAATGTAATGTACAAAAAATACTTAGCGCTGTTTTTGTATTGTTATTTTAACACATTAGTAAATAAAATAAAATATAAATCAAAGTATAGACTAATTTTTTTACTGCAATACGCTTCAATAGAAATCTATAAACATATTACGTGGCTCGATATTCGAATGACATGTGGCTAGCTGAACATATCGATATACATGTATGAAATATATGTATATAATGTAACATGCAATAATTGTCATATTAAACTGTAACGGCGTAGCCGTTACTAACGCCTCGCGGGCCGATCACCCGCCCGCCACTTGAGGCTATGGCGCCTAAGGCGCCCCTAAGCACAAAATCATAACTGATACACGGGTCACCCTACCCCAGGGGCGCCCCACTACAACCCCCCAGAGGCGCCCCACTACGACGCCGGCGTTACCCCCACCACAGCCTCGAGGTAGAGTGGGGGAACCGCCGGCAGGGTATATAAGCCGGCTCGACGGATGAGCCGGCACCAGTCCTGTTCCGGACCTCCTAGCCAGGCAACGGGCTTCTCGTTGTTACGCCGGGTTTCTCGGTTTCTGGCCTCCTACCTTTAGTATCGGGCAACGGGTTTCTCGTTGTTACGCCGGGTTTCCCGGTTTCCGGTCTCTTCCTGCTATACACCGGGTGACGGGTTTCTCGTCATTACGCCGGGTTTCCCGGTTTCCGGTCTCTTCCTGCTACACGCCGGGCAACGGGTTTCTCGTTGTTACGCCGGGTTTCCCGGTTTCCGGTCTCTTCCTGCTACACGCCGGGCAACGGGTTTCTCGTTGTTACGCCGGGTTTCCCGGTTTCCGGTCTCTTCCTGCTACACGCCGGGCAACGGGTTTCTCGTTGTTACGCCGGGTTTCCCGGTTTCCGGTCTCTTCCTGCTACACGCCGGGCAACGGGTTTCTCGTTGTTACGCCGGGTTTCCCGGTTTCCGGTCTCTTCCTGCTACACGCCGGGCAACGGGTTTCTCGTTGTTACGCCGGGTTTCCCGGTTTCCGGTCTCTTCCTGCTACACGCCGGGCAACGGGTTTCTCGTTGTTACGCCGGGTTTCCCGGTTTCCGGTCTCTTCCTGCTATACACCGGGTGACGGGTTTCTCGTCATTACGCCGGGTTTCCCGGTTTCCGGTTTCTTCCTGCCATAGGCTATACGCCTCCGTACACCGTATCTCTAAGTTATACCGGGTAATTTGTAAATCTTTTCCGGACACCGCTACAGGCTATACGCCTCCTTATTTTGTTTATACCGAGTAGTCAATAAGTTTCTCTATTTAGGGCTTTATGCCAACAAACATTTCGTTTATACCGAGTAGTCAATAAGTTTCTCTATTTAGGCTTTATGCCAACAATCATTTTGTTTACTTGTTTCTTTTTGAATAAACCAAAGTATTGTTAATAAGGAATAAGCGAGTCTGAATCTCCCCCTTCCTCCCGAATCCTGGAACCGGCGAGCCGATCCGCGGCGTCGGGAAAGGTGAACCGTTACATGGCGCCCGAACAGGGACCTGCCCAGTGGAGATCCCGACTCGCTTAAGCCTATCCAGATGCCCGCGTGGGTAAATCAATTATCAAAAACCGAAGCTATTGCCTTGGCCAAAAGACACGGAATCGATAGCCAAGGAACTTTAGACGAGGTCCGCCGACGCCTCCGCCGATTTGTCGGGCAAAACCCCGCGCTATTTCGAACTCACCTACCTGTGCCCACTATCAACGTCGAAATGGCCACCGGAAGCCCAACCAAAGACGAAGAAGCTACCACCCCGACACCTGTTGAACCAGCCAGGATCATGGACCAGATCCGAAAATGGGGGTGCCACTTCGAGGGCAAGGACCCCCTGGCATTCCTCGAGCGTACGGAAGAGCTGTGCCTGGGCTACGGCTACACCGACGCCCAGATGCTGTTAGGGCTACCCGAACTCTTACGGGGAGACGCCCTGCTGTGGTATCGCAACATCCGCGATACCATAGCCAGCTGGGCCGACTTTCGCCAAGCTGTCCGCCAGCAATACCTGCCAAGCGGGTATGAGAGACAGATGAAAAGGACGATCCAGGGACGTCAACAACGCCCTAAAGAGTCCTTCCAAAAGTACGCCACCGAGGTCCTGACCATGATGCGGCGCGCCGGGGGATATTCACCCCTAGACCAACTGGAACAGCTCTACGAAAACATGGATCCGGAGTACCAATTGTACATCCGTCGGGCGGACGTGCTCAGCGTCGGGGATCTGAGCATCCGAGCCACCGAATACGAAGAGGCCGACCGCCGAAGACAGGAACGACGAAGGGACGTGCCGCAAAGCCACACCCCGGTTGTAGCTTCCGCGGTATACAGTCGGGAGGAATGTTGCTGGAGGTGCAAGCAACGAGGACATACACGCCTGCACTGCCAGCGACCTCCGAAGAAATTCTGCTCGAGATGTGGCAAGGACGGGGTCCTCACCCGTGACTGCCACCCCCCGACGGGAAACGGGGTGCGGGCCGGAGACGTCGCGGCCGTCGTCCAGCCCAACTCGGCCTAAAATACAACCCGAGACCGCACCTCCGGATCCAGATCGCCGGACAACATTTGTGGGGCCTCCTCGATTCCGGCTCAGAAATCTCATTCGTAAACGCTGAAACGGCCCGCCGAATCAACCGCACACCGTCCAGCCCAGATCTCAAGGCAGCCCAGATACGCCTGGCCGACGGGACGCAAGTCCCCATTGCCGAGACCATCGAAGCAACGGTCAGGTTACGAGGAAAATCGTACCGCCACCGCTTCTCCGTACTACCACAACTAGACAACGCCGTACTAATAGGCATAGACCTCTGGGCGAAATTAGGAGTCGAGCTGCGCCCGCCGCCCAGACCTGTCACCGAGACAACAACCAAAGATGGAATCGCGACAGCCAGTATCAGCCCAGAAACTACCAGCGAGGCGCTAAGGCTACAGGCCTTTCTAAATAACGAACTTCCAAAGTTCGAATCGGTCCGCGGCCCGACCGACAAAGCCACACACCAAATTCGGCTAAAACCGGGGCCGCCCATTAAACAACGATATCGGCCCCGTAATCCGGCCATGCAAGCCGTGATCGACCAAGAGGTCCAAAAGATGGAAGCCGAAGGAGTCATCGAGCCCTCCACCAGCGCCTGGAGCTCTCCGATAGTGCTGGCAAAGAAGAAAGACGGGACCTACCGATTTTGTATAGACTTCCGCCGATTAAACGCGGCCTCAGAAAAAGATGCATACCCGCTGCCTCACATTGCCGCCACCTTAGATAAGCTACGAGGCGCACACTACTTGTCCACGTTGGACCTACGCAGCGGGTATTGGCAAGTGCCACTAACTCCGGAGAGCCGCCCCGCAACCGCCTTCACGGTGCCAGGGAGAGGGCTGATGCAGTTCCGCGTCATGCCATTCGGACTGCATTCAGCACCGGCCACCTTCCAACGGCTGCTCGACACCGTGCTAGGACCCGAGTTAGAACCACACGTCCTCGTCTACTTGGACGACATAGTTGTCGCGTCCCGTACTTTCGAGGAGCACCTAGGCCACTTGGCCGAAGTCTTTCGCCGCCTCCGTGACGCCCGACTCCGCCTCAACCCAGAAAAGTGTCACTTCTGCCGGCCAAGTCTTCGGTACCTCGGACACGTTATCGATCGGCACGGAATCCGGACGGACCCAGAAAAAGTGCGAGCCATTACCGATTGGCCTGCCCCTACGACCCTCCGCAGGGTTCGGCAATTTCTGGGGGTAGCGTCATGGTACCGCCGATTCATCGCTGACTTCTCCACCATCGCCGCCCCTCTCACTCGACTCACTAAAAAGAGAGCGCGCTGGACCTGGGCAAAAGAAGAAGAAACCGCGTTCCGGAAACTAAAACAGGCCTTAACCACCGCACCTGTCCTCGCCTGTCCGGATTTTGCGCGACCATTTCTAATACAAACCGACGCCAGCGCCCACGGGTTAGGGGCCGTATTAACCCAACACCTCGGCGAAGGAGAGCGGGTTATCGCGTACGCCAGCCGGACCCTCAACGCAGCCGAGAAGAATTATAGCGCTACCGAACTAGAGTGCTTGGCTGTCGTGTGGGGTATACGCCGGATGCGGGATTACCTCGAGGGCTACCGATTCACCGTCGTGACCGACCACCAAGCTTTAAAGTGGTTACAACACATCGAGGCCCCTACCGGACGACTAGCCCGCTGGATGTTCGAATTACAACAACATGATTTCGACATCCAGTACCGGCGCGGGACACTTAACCAGGTGGCAGATGCCCTCTCCCGCCTCCCGGAAGCTTTGGCGGTGACCCGGCCGAAATGCCGGTGGTACCACCGTAAACTAGCCGAAGTACGGAGACATCCGACCGATCACCCGGACTATAAAATCCAGGATCAACGATTGTACAGGCATATACTCCACGATCTGGACTTCCGGGAAACACCAGCCGAAGAGCAATGGAAGCAGTGCGTGCCTACAGACCAACGACCCGCCCTGCTTCAGCGAATGCACGACGACCCGGCCGCCGGGCACCTAGGCATTTCCAAAACATTGGCTCGGGTGGCCCAGCTATATTACTGGCCCGGCATGTTTCGGGAAATTGCCCGGTACGTCCGAGGGTGCGCTAATTGTGCGCGGCACAAGGCCAGTCAACAACGACCGGCTGGTCGGATGATGGCCACCTCTGTCCGCGCACCATGGGAACAAGCCGCCGTAGACCTGATCGGTCCCCTGCCTCGATCCACTAGCGGCCATACCTGGCTATTAACCATACAAGACCGGTTCAGTAAGTGGATCGAAATGGTCCCGCTTAGAAAAGCCACCGCCGTAGCCGTAGCCCGAGCACTCACCGACCGCCTGATATACCGGCACGGGTGTCCGGTCGCCCTGGTATCCGATAACGGGACTCAGTTCGTCGCGCAACGCATTAAGGCCTTGCTAGCTTCCTACGGGATACAACATCGGACATCCCCCGTGTACACTCCGCAATGCAATCCGGTAGAGCGAGCGAACCGTACGGTTAAAACAATGATCAGCCAGTACGTAGGCCGGCGGCACAAAGACTGGGACGAGCGAATCCCCGCCTTACAGTTCGCCATCAACACCGCCCGACATGAGGCCACCGGATACACTCCGGCCTACATCCTGCATGGCCGAGAGCTCGCTCGCCCACATCCAGAGGATCGACCAGGAACCGCACCAGCACCAGGACCAAGCACCCGCCAGACCCAGTTGGAGGACGCCTACAAGGTGGTCCGAATCCACCTCGCCCGGGCCTTCCAGCGGCAAGAGAAGCCGTACAACCTGAGGCGACGAGACTGGCGACCGCAGCTGGGCGAACGCGTCTGGAAACGCGACCGCCCCCTGTCCAGCAAGGCCAACGCGTTCAACGCCAAGCTGGCCCCGAAGTACAGCGGACCGATGACTGTCCGGAGGATCGTATCCCCCGTAATTGTTGACCTCAAGGACGCCCGAGGACGATGGCACCGCCACATCCATGTGCAGGACCTCAAGGCGGCATCCGAGGAAGAGGACGAGGAAACCATCGGAGCGTAGGACAGGGCCAGCCGCCGTGATTCCTCCAGCGCCATACCCCCCACGCCATCTCGCGGCTCCCTGTATCAACCTCCCGACTCGGCCGATAAGATCGCAGGACGAAGGCCCGAGCCCACCGCTACGGGCCCCCCAGCGCACCGCGCACCATCTCGCGGCGCTCCCGCGACTAATCACCGACACAGACGGGCCACGAGGTCCGACCCCCCGCCGCTAGGGTCCGCAGGGGGAATTCGGTTTTCTCGCATTCAAAGACCCCCCGTAAGGGTATATAAGGGGAGCCGGGTCAATGACCCGGCTCATATTGCTGCGATGAGTCAACCGACCATCAAAGCGCTTTTTGGTGATATCTCCTCCTCGGAGGAGAGTGAAGGAACGGCTGACGAGCCAAAGGGGCCGCCTGTCAACCAGGCCCCAGCGGCGTCGGTCCGGCTCCCTCGGCCGGGGGTCTCGGTCCAGCGGTCGGACGGGCAGCGGGAGCGCCGAAGGGCTATCCTGCTGACCGTGCCGCCGCCACCGCCGGGTCCACGGCCGAGGGGAGTCCGGGCCGAACTACCGCGGCGTCCCGCCGTTCCTCGGGCGCAGCCAGCCCGGGCCCTCCCCGAGAGGGTGGCGGGGGTGGGCGCCGTCACAGCAGTGGCGGCGCCCTCCTCCCAACCACCAGCTCGGGAGGTCCGCAGGCCGCCTCCCGCGTCGCCTGTCGTCATGGTTACCCTTGACGACGGGCACGTGGTGGCGGTCCCGTGGCACTGCGCCCACGCTACTCGGAAGTTCCGAGCCACCTCCCACACTCTTTTCCCTCGGCCTAATTGCGAACATGATGTATCTGATGTATCGGTTCGAATTTTTTTATGTACAACATCTATAGCTTCCTTATATGAATCTGTAATTACAAATTATTTTATTAATTGTCTATATATATACATACATTTGTATTACATGATTTATATAAGTCTTTTCCATAACCGTATTCATAAATATTGGGAAGTTATGATTTGATATATTAAATACAAAAAAGTCATTTTTTTAATATAAAACATGTTTAATTAAGATATTATCTTATTATATACTATCAATATTTTTATGACAATACTTACTACTTTGAAATATTAGTTGCACTATGTATTTTTGCCAATTGTCTTTTGGGGGTTCTTTCCGTAATATATATTTCCTAACATTTTTTTCCGGCCATTTACACATTATTTGATCATTTGTAAATGTCATCCATAAGGTTGGTACAACTTCTACAGCGTTTGATTGGCCTTCTATATTGATAAATTCAATCACTGACCAAGTCTGCAAAGCATATAAACCATTTAATTTTCAATTAATAAACATTATTATAATGTTATAATATGATCCCACAAAAAAGACATCACAGATGTAAAAAAAAAGCGCTAAGTTATATCTTTCGTCAGCAAAAATAGTTCTTTATAATAATAAAAAATATAATCTTCTCAAAAATTATGTTTATAGCCAAAATAATTCTTTGCAAAAATTAATCATTATCAAAAATATTTTCTCAAAAATTATATTTATAAATTATATTTTATTTTTGTTAATAATACTAGAAAAAAATTAAAATATTAGCATCAAAAAGTAGTGAAATCAAAAAATTGCGCTAAATAATTATATTGATAATACGAGAAAAAAGGTTAAAATATTAGCATCAAAATGTAGTCAAATCAAAAAATTGCACTAAGTAAGTGACAACATAATATATAATATTTAGATAAATTTCTTATAATGATACAAATGTATAATTATTGCTTTATTTTAAAACGTTTATAATATATACAATAACAAAATAAATTCAGTAAAATATATATATATATATATATATATATATATTTATTCATCTTTATATTTAAATAACATGAATAATTATGTAATTAATTTAAACTGGAATGTATATACATTGTAAAGTTATTATATATTTTTATAAAATATTTAGATAAATAGATATATATAAAAAATAAATTATTTTTCTCTAAATAATTATTTAATTCAAATATATTTAAACGTATATTCAAAAAAGGTAATATAAGGCACAAAGAATTAAATTTAGGAAATTAAAAAAATTTAAAGTTAAATAAAAATTTTTAATTTAAATTAAAAAATAAAAGTAAAAATAAAAGTAAAAAAAATGTAATGTACAAAAAATACTTAGCGCTGTTTTTGTATTGTTATTTTAACACATTAGTAAATAAAATAAAATATAAATCAAAGTATAGACTAATTTTTTTACTGCAATACGCTTCAATAGAAATCTATAAACATATTACGTGGCTCGATATTCGAATGACATGTGGCTAGCTGAACATATCGATATACATGTATGAAATATATGTATATAATGTAACATGCAATAATTGTCATATTAAACTGTAACGGCGTAGCCGTTACTAACGCCTCGCGGGCCGATCACCCGCCCGCCACTTGAGGCTATGGCGCCTAAGGCGCCCCTAAGCACAAAATCATAACTGATACACGGGTCACCCTACCCCAGGGGCGCCCCACTACAACCCCCCAGAGGCGCCCCACTACGACGCCGGCGTTACCCCCACCACAGCCTCGAGGTAGAGTGGGGGAACCGCCGGCAGGGTATATAAGCCGGCTCGACGGATGAGCCGGCACCAGTCCTGTTCCGGACCTCCTAGCCAGGCAACGGGCTTCTCGTTGTTACGCCGGGTTTCTCGGTTTCTGGCCTCCTACCTTTAGTATCGGGCAACGGGTTTCTCGTTGTTACGCCGGGTTTCCCGGTTTCCGGTCTCTTCCTGCTATACACCGGGTGACGGGTTTCTCGTCATTACGCCGGGTTTCCCGGTTTCCGGTCTCTTCCTGCTACACGCCGGGCAACGGGTTTCTCGTTGTTACGCCGGGTTTCCCGGTTTCCGGTCTCTTCCTGCTACACGCCGGGCAACGGGTTTCTCGTTGTTACGCCGGGTTTCCCGGTTTCCGGTCTCTTCCTGCTACACGCCGGGCAACGGGTTTCTCGTTGTTACGCCGGGTTTCCCGGTTTCCGGTCTCTTCCTGCTACACGCCGGGCAACGGGTTTCTCGTTGTTACGCCGGGTTTCCCGGTTTCCGGTCTCTTCCTGCTACACGCCGGGCAACGGGTTTCTCGTTGTTACGCCGGGTTTCCCGGTTTCCGGTCTCTTCCTGCTACACGCCGGGCAACGGGTTTCTCGTTGTTACGCCGGGTTTCCCGGTTTCCGGTCTCTTCCTGCTATACACCGGGTGACGGGTTTCTCGTCATTACGCCGGGTTTCCCGGTTTCCGGTTTCTTCCTGCCATAGGCTATACGCCTCCGTACACCGTATCTCTAAGTTATACCGGGTAATTTGTAAATCTTTTCCGGACACCGCTACAGGCTATACGCCTCCTTATTTTGTTTATACCGAGTAGTCAATAAGTTTCTCTATTTAGGGCTTTATGCCAACAAACATTTCGTTTATACCGAGTAGTCAATAAGTTTCTCTATTTAGGCTTTATGCCAACAATCATTTTGTTTACTTGTTTCTTTTTGAATAAACCAAAGT
>NW_028191030.1:0-9605 GCF_048542155.1 Nylanderia fulva | reverse complement strand
TTTTCTCCCCTTTTTAAATTTTTTCCCCCACTCAAATTTTAATTTTTGTCTAAAATATTCAAAAAAAAAAATAAGAATTAAAATTTTTTTAAACCATTTTTTTTTTGCCCTTTCCCTCATTATTTTTTTAATGCATTCGAAACAAGAATTTTTTTTAAAAATTTCTTGAAAGGTTTTTTTTGGGAAAAAAATTAAGGAAAAAATACTACAGCTTAAACCCCGAGCTAAAGAGAAATTGGAAACCAAATTTTTTGTACCTCAAATTTTTTTAAAAAATTTGCATTTTGTTTTTCCAAAATTTTTTTAAAAATCGAAAGGGGGTTTTTTTGCAGGATTGAAACAATTTTCTAAAATTTTAAAAAATTTAAAAATTATTTTACAAAAAACCCAAAAGAAAAAATAAATATAAATGTTTAAAACCCTGCGGAAAATTTTTTTCCCAAAAAGGGAAGGGGTTTGGTATCATTTATTTACTGGTTTAACAGCACTTTGGGATCTAAAAAAGGGGAAATTTTTAGTATCATTATTGTATTTTTTTAATTTTAAAATTTAAAAAAATTTAAAAAATAGCCCCCCTTATAAATATTAAGCGGGTTATTTAAAAAACGTTTGGGTTTTTTTTTAAATCCCTTTTTTTTTTCCAAAAAATTATTTGTTTTTTCCCTTAAATCAAGTTACAGGGTTTTTCCCGGGGGAAATTTTTATTCTTTTTATTTGACCACTTTTTTGCTTTTTCACCCAATTTTCGATATCCTTGTCCAATTTTGGGGTTTTTAACATAAACAAATCTAAATGTAAAAAAAAATTAAAACTATAACCCATTACTTTTTGCAATTTAAAAAAAATAGGGAAAAAGATTTTTTTAAAAAAAATAAAATTTTTATTTATGTTTTCCAGGGGTCAACTGTTCTTTTTTCAAAGAAAACCCAGACAGTCATTAACGGGATGGTGTCATTCGCGGATTTGAATGTCATCTTTAATTTTTGCTAAAATGGTTGGGAAATTTTTTCTTTTTTTTTTTCCCCTCCCAAATGCGAACTGCGAGTTTCTTCAATTTTTTTATGAACCACATATTTCCTTAAGAATCGAATTAAAAATTTTTTATTATTTTCTAAAACAACATTTGAACTGATTTAATAAGTTTTTCCATAACCCGGGATTCAAAATTTGGGAATTTGTTTTTAAAATTTTAAATACAAAAAGTCTTTTTTTAAAAAAAATTTTTTAATTAAGAATTATCTTTTATATACTTAAATATTTTGCATTTTTACTACTTTGAAATATAGTTCCGTTTTTTTGCCAATTGTTTTTTGGGGGGTTCTTTCGTATAAAGCCTAATTTTTTTTTCCCGGGCCATTACACATTATTTGACTGTAAATGTCACCAGGGGGTACAACTTCTACAGCTTTTGAGGCCCTTTGTTTTTGGGAAAAATTAATCACGCAAGTTCAAAGCATAAAACTTTAAATTTCATTAAAAACTTATTAAAGTTAAATTGATCCCACAAAAAAAGACATCACAATGAAAAAAAAAGCGCAAGGGGATATCTTTCTCAGCAAAAATAGTTCTTAAAAAAAAAAAAGAATTTTCTCAAAAATTATTTTTTAAGCCAAAATACCGAAAAAAATTAATATTAAAAAAAATATTTCTAAAAAATTATTTTTAAAAATTTATATTTATTTTGTTAAAATACTAGAAAAAAAAAATTTAGCATCAAAAAATTTAATGAAAAAAAAAATTGCCTAATAATAATTGAAATACGAGAAAAAAGGTTAAAAATATTAGCATCAAAAAGGAAAACAAAGTTGCAAAGTAAGGACAACATAAATATAATATTAAAAAAAATTTTTCTTATAATGTTTAAAAATGTATAATTTGGCTTTATTTAAAACTTTATAATAACTTTAAAAAAAAATAAATTCAGAAAATAATATATATATATATTTATTCATCTTTTATATTTAAATAACAGAAAATTAGTAATTTTTTAAAAACGGGAATTATATACTTTAAATATTATATATTTTTTAAAATATTTAATAAATAAAATATATAAAAAAATATTATTTACTTAAATAATTATTAATTCAAAATATTAAAGGGATATTCAAAAAAGGTAATTTTGGGCCAAAGAATAAATTTGGGAAAATAAAAAAATTAAAGTTAAATAAAATTTTTAATTTAAATTAAAAAAAAAAAAGTAAAAAAAAAAGAAAAAAAAAAGAAAGTAAAAAAAAAACTTAGCGCGTTTTTGTATGTTATTAAAAACTTAGTAAATAAAATTTAAAAAATAAATCAAAGTATAGGGGCAATTTTTTTTTCTGCAAGGATCCCACGTCCAAGGAAAACCCGACCTACGACAACCTCAGGGGCAGCGCATCAACACGAGGGGACGCCCCGCCGTTCTTCACCAACCGGAGCCCCGTTATCACCCCAAACGGGGGGGATCGAATTTTTAGCAGCACAGCCGAACCTTTAAAGAGCGAAACGGCGAGCCGTTTTTTTACTGAAAGTCCGAATTTATTTGATTGCGTGATGTGGGAGTGACGAAACACCCCACAAGCGATTAAAAAAAAAAAAAAAAAAAAACTCGTGGTTGCATAGTACACCTACGGTTAACGACGCGAGTATTGCCTTTAACGGCGCAAAATCTCGAAAGCGTTGTAGAAATTAGACGCGGGACTGACAAACGAAAATAATACCGAGTTCCTCCAAAAGAAATAAACGAACGAGATTTTCCTTTTTACTAGTTTTGACGCGAGTATTTCAAAAAAAAACTCGCGGCTCCGTTCAAGTAACTCAAAGAACGCGTCGATTGCGACCGTATATAAACGAACTCCAAGTAGGTTTTCTTCGCGAAAAGATTTTCATTAACTCATACGAAGCAAAAATACGATCCCGAAGAAAATTTATAGCGAAAAAAAAAAAAAAAAAAAAAAAAAAAAAAAAAAAAAAAAAAAAAAAAAAAAAAAAAAAAAAAAAAAAAAAAAAAAAAAAAAAAAAAAAAAAAAAAAAAAAAAAAAAAAAAAAAAAAAAAAAAAAAAAAAAAAAAAAAAAAAAAATTCAAAAACGGGGAAAATTTCAAAGTTGAAGAATTAAAGCAAAACTAGAGACCGAAAACAATGCAAGCAAAGTACTCCCCATGCAATTAGAATTAATCGCTAAAGCAGAAATATAATGAGCACACAAATTTCGGGGCAACGCTGGTCGTACAACAAAATTATCTTAAAACCGCGTAGTGAAACAATTATACACGCAATAACAAATGATAATAAAACAGGGATCATTCGAGCCAAAGAAACCGCCCCAGGAATCTATATCGGACGATGTTTGGTAGAACCGAAGAATTACCAATGTCCCATCAGTGTAATTAATACAACTGATAAGCCGGTCGAGATACACACACCCCTCGTAACCGTCGAAGACGCTTGCGAAGATAACGCGCACGAATTGTACACGATACATATAGACGAGACTCCGAATCAATTAACGCGTGACGAACGAATTTGACAATTGTTACACACAAAGCATTTAAACGAGGAAGAAAGGAAAGCGATACAAAAAATATGCGAAGAATATAGCGACGTGTTTTATTTAAGCGGAGAACCACTGTCATGCACAGCATCGCTAAAACACGAGATAAGCACGCGCGCCGATACCTCACCCGTCAATGTGAGACCGTATCGCCTTCCCGAAAAACACAAATCAGAAGTGAACAAACAAGTACAAGAAATGCTAAAAGACGGAATTATTAGTACAAGCATTAGCCAGTGGAATGCACCGTTATTAGTAGTGCCAAAAAAGACTGACGCAACAGGCAAACCGCGATTAAGAGTAGTAGTCGATTTCCGAAAGTTAAATGAATTGACTATAGGCGACTCATTCCCACTGCCGAATATTACCGATATTTTGGATCAGCTGGGAAACGCGAAGTATTTTACGACGCTCGACCTTGCATCTGGATATCACCAGATACCGATGGCCGAGCGCGACAAAAATTAAACAGCCTTCTCGACTCCCTACGGACACTACGAGTTTAATAGAATGCCGTTTGGACTTAAAAACGCGCCTGCGACTTTCCAACGACTTATGAACTCAGTGCTAACCGGGATACAAAAACTCCGATGTCTCGTTTATCTCGACGACATCGTTATATACGGATCCAGTTTAGAGGATCACAACAGAAGACTCGCGGAAGTATTACAACGCCTACGGAAACATAGTCTCAAACTACAGCCTGACAAATGCGAATTTTTACGAAAGATGGTAATATACCTTGGACATATTATTTCCGAAAACGGTATACTGCCAGATCCGTCGAAATTAGAGGCGGTAAAAAATTTTCCGACACCACGAAAGTAAAAGACGTACAATCGTTTATCGGACTAACGGGTTATTACCGGAAATTTATAGAAAATTTTTCGCGAATCGCAAAACCGTTAACAAAATTAACGAAGGAAAACGGAAACGTTCGAATGGAAAAACAAACAACAAATTGCGTTTGAAAAATTAAAGGAAAAATTAACGACAGCGCCAGTGCTAAAGTATCCGGATTTCAATGAAGAATTCAAACGTGACTACCGATGCCTCGGACTATCAATCGGAGCCGTACTATCACAAGGAACGGTAGGCAAGGATAGACCTATCGCATACGCCAGCCGAGTATTATCTCGCGCGGAACAAATTATAATACTACGGAGAAGGAACTATTGGCAATTGTATGGGCTGTTAAACATTTTCGACCATACATTTATGGCACAAAGTTTAAAATAATTACCGATCATAAACCCTTGATATGGCTATTCAATGTAACTACTGACCCCGGGTCTAGATTAATCCGTTGGAGACTGAAACTCGAGGAATATGATTATAAATCATACACAAAGGCCGGACGAGCAAACGCGAATGCCGACGCGCTAAGCCGACAGTAACCCGAGATATCAACGAGGAGACAAAAAATAGAATCTTCACGTTAGAAGAAGACGAAGAAGAAAAAGAAGAGGAAGAATTCGCAGATAATACAAGGAAATATTCTGAAGAGGAAAGAAACAAATACTCTATGAATATCACAATGCACCACAGGAGGGCATCAAGGAATCGAACGAACAATCAAAAGAATTCGATTAACTATAACTGGCCAGGATTGACAAAAGATGTCGAACAATATATCGCAAAATGCAAATCCTGCCAAAAAAATAAATTATCGCGCCGAATATAAAGCACCCCTCGTAATCACAGATACTCCGAATAAACCATTTGAAAAATGTGCATTAGATATCGTCGGACCGTTAACAGTTACCACTAACGGAAACAAATATTTACTAACATTTCAGGATAGCCTGACGAAACTCAGTAAAGCGATACCGATCGCAAATCAGGAAGCAAATACCGTCCGCGAAAGAGTTCGTTACGAAAATAATTTTCGAACACGGCATTCCCGAAAAATTTTAACAGACCAAGGCACAAATTTTATGAGCGAAGTATTTAAAAATATATGCAAATTAATAAGAATAAAAAAGATACAAACAACCGTATCACCCCGAGAGTAATGGAGCATTAGAAAGATCGCACCGCACGAATTAGCCGAATATTTGCGACAATATATAAATGCTGACCAAACCGACTGGGATGAATGGGTGCCATACGCAATGTTTACATATAATACCACTCCTCATTCAGCTACGGGATATACCCCCTTTGAACTAATATATGGACGACAAGTCGAACTACCGACGGCACTAACAAAACCGCCTTAAACTGACGTATAATTACGATGACTATCTACAGGAACTAAGGGAAAGAATACGTGCCTCAAATCAATTTGCGAAAGAAAATATTAAAGAGGAAAAATAAAATCGAAAGAATACTTTGATAAATCCGCGAAAGAAACCGAATTTAAAATAGGCGACAAAGTACTCGTATACGACGAGACACTCCGACGCGGACGATCCAAGAAATTAGACGCATTATGGGCAGGACCGTATACAATAATAGAAAAAATTCAAGCGTAAATTACACAGTAAAAAAAGGAAAGAAGAGCGATACGCATACACACAAATAGATTAAATTATTTATTGAAAATTAGGACTTACCTAATTGTCTGCTTCGTCCTCGCGACATAAACGCCCATAAGGAAGAGGCCGCCCCTCTTGCAAAGCTCACAAAGTCTGCATGGCCGGAATCATAAATCCCTCCTCGGGAGGCACCAAGCAACTTCGCGCACAACGCGCACACCAGACCTCACATTTACACTTACGTGTAAAGAAAATGGAAAAGAGCTAGCCGCATATCTTGCGACAGCCCCCAAAGCCCGTTCGAAACGGCCGGTCGGCAATGCGGGCCCCACAACTGGGCCCACACATCGAAGAAATCTCAAACACGAGAAGCATAGCGGTTCCCACCAGGGCACAAACTCCACATGGCATCGCGAACAATCGAACCACATGTCGGAACCAACCATTTTTTTTTTTTTGAAGACGCAACGATAGTAATAAATCAAAGGTTGTCATAAGACTAAAGGGACGACAGGAGACATATAGACCGAACGCCCCTCTTGCTTGATAAAAAATTGCAAACGAAAGCATATTCAAGATCAGGACAAATGTAATGTTAGACAATATACCTCGTCCCGCACGATATGGATAACCTTACACCAAGAAGACACTTGGCTATACTCGACCTCCGCTGAACAGACAATAACCATACGATGCGACGGACGATCAGAAAGTAAAGTAATCAAAAAACACAGGCGAGATTACATTAACGAAAATTGTAAACTGACAACAACAGACACAACATTACAAACGGCAGGAAAACTGTACGGAAATACCTTAGAAACTTTCCTACTAAATATAAATATAACAATTCCACGAGACGGAAAAATAGGACATGATCAGGACACATTAGAAAACATCTCACAACATCGTTTGGAATTGACAAAACTCAGAGACAAAATAGAAACTATAGACAACGACTTACAAAACAACGAACAAATTTTTATGCACGGAAGCAATTTGTCTACCCAATGACATTTACCGGAACAGTAATGACAGTAGCTACAATATTCATTTTAACATGGATAATAATAATAAAAAGAAAAAATAAAAACAAAAACAAACCGAAAACTACAACAAATATTGACTTCGAAATACCGAGATCAATCCTAAGAAGAAGTCAAAGTACTAGAATTTAAGAACGATTGTAATACTATACTGTAACGGGAAACCACTATTATATGTAAGTTAAGAAATTAAGAACGAAAAACTTCGTACCTCCGTTTTTCTTTTTCAACGGGGGAGGAATGTTATAGTCCGAATGACTATAACTATATTATATTATATTATATTAACATAGTTTTAATAATAAATTAGTAAGTCAGCTATTATATAAGCATTTGAGAAACGTTCTCACGCTCTCTCGCGAAGCGCTTATCGCGAAAAGACGCAAACGCGATTGAAATATAAGCGTGTACGGGCCGAAACCCGCGGATCGCAAGCGAAGAATCAAACCTGCTTCGCTTGCACCTAGATAAAAGCGTGTGAATAAAATTAGCCAATGAAAGAGCTTCTCTACATCTTGCCCCCGAAAGATGTATAAAAGAGGCAGGAGACCACCGCGAACGGAAAGCGAGGCGACGAAGTCAGTCGCTAACGAAAATCCAAAAAAAGTCAAGTCGCTAATTAGAACCTAACTAGGAGTCAAAGACAAGCCGCAGAATATAACTATCGCCTGTAATCTGATTATCGAGAGCGAGCACACCTAACTAATCACCCAGGTGGATTATACATAATTAATCCAACTCAAGAAATAAGCGAAATAAAAGATTTATTCAATACACAAGCGAAGTTATCAAAGTGGAGACGCCCGCCGATCCTAGGATCCTCATCCTTCAGGTCGACTGAGACCCCAAAATTTTCCGTGCCTTCCCGGAGGCACAACAGAAGTTACAGTTACAGTTACTTTTTTCGGTACTATACTTAACTCGTTACTTTTCCATCTGTAACTGAACTGTGAAACTTAGTACATTTTTTTTAGTAACTAGTAATATTTAATAGTTACTTATTAGGTACTTTTTTGGAAACATGCGCGAAAAGTATGTTTTTGAAGTATGAGCCTGTTATATTATTAAATTAAATTTTGATAAAACAGTAGCATTGATTTCATATGTATTTAAGCTTTTACAAAATTTTAAGTTTGTGTACATAAAATAATATAAACACAAATTAAGATGCGGGGGACCAAGCACAGTCAAATATTTTAAAAAAATTCTTAAAGGTAATATTTGATGCGATTTTGCTTGCGACGTTGCGATTACCATTTAGTAACTTACTATAACTATTTTTACTGTTGTATATAAAGATCATTCATACATTGATGTTAATTGCAGACGTCGCAAGCAAATCGATCAATATTACTTCAAGAATTTTTTTAAATACTTGATCTGTAATTGTGCATAAAATGTAAGCTCCTTATATTTAAAAACATGTATAATTATTTTTAAAAAGTAACTGAAAAGTTAACGACTCGTTACTTTAGAGTAACTGGTAACTGTAACGAGTTATTTTTTAAAATCGGTAACTTGTAACTGTAACTAGTTATTTTTTCAATGAAATAACTGTAACTGTAACTAGTTACTTTTACAAAGTAACTTTTCCCAACCCTGATGTATACATATATTAATTAATGTATATGGAGCATTTCAAAGTGTTTAATTGATCAATCAAAATATAAATGAATAAAAATTGCTTTATCTAGATACATGTTTTTAAAGCATTTGCAATGTTTTCCTGATCGCAATCAAAGTTTCGAGATAGATGTTTAAAGCGCATTATTTTCATTATGAATTTTTTTATAAAAAGATTCAAATATAATTTCATGATTCTTTAAAATTTTGACATTTGACTTCATCATTCACTCTCCAAGATGGGGGTGCGAAATTTTTGTGTGAATTTTGTAATCACATTTTTTTACAATCAAACTTTTTTAAGGGGCTTTTTGTAGTCAAAGGGCTAAATACAAAAACAGCGCTAAGGGGTTTTTTTTACATTTTTTTTTTTTCTTTTATTTTACTTTTTAATTTTTAATTTAAATTAAAAAAATTTATTTTTAAATTTAAAAATTTTTTTTAAATTTCCCCCCAAAAAATTTTAACTTTGGGGGATTTAAAAATTTTTAATTAGTTTTTTAAAAAATTTGAATTAAAAATTATTTAGAGATAAATAATGTATTTTTTATATATATTATTTATCTTTAAAAATTTTTTAAAAAAAATATAAAAAATTTACAAGTAAACATTCCAGTTTTTTAAAATACATAAATTCATTTTTAAAAAAAAGGGTAAAAATATAATATATATTTTTTACTGAATTTATTTTGTTTTGATATATTAAAAACGTTTTTTTAAAAAAAAGCAATAATTTTCATTTTTTCATTATAAGAAATTTTTTTAAATATTTTATATTTGTTGTCACTTTTCTTAGGCAACCTTTTTTTTATTTGACTATTTTTTTGTAATATTTTTAAAACCTTTTTTTTTGTATTTTCAATATAATTTTTTTGCGCATTTTTTTTTTTTTAAACTTTTGATGTAAATTTTAAATTTTTTT
>NW_028191029.1:0-37792 GCF_048542155.1 Nylanderia fulva | reverse complement strand
TGATAAATAGTTAAATTGAGGTATATTATATATAACTTACAAATCTCGGTCAAATCTCTGCTTGGCTAAAATTAGCCATCTTGCAATTATATCCTCAACTTCCTTATTTGTAAATTGGTTCTTGAAGTTCGCGCAGCATTTAACAACAAGTTTAAACAGATATGTGTGGTTATAGATTATATAAAAATTTAAAGCGACTTAATTTTATATATATATATGTATATATGTATATATACTATTCAAAAAATTATTATATATCCTATGATTACATATTATTGAATAATGATATTAGAGTTCTAATAGCATCATCCAATATAACCATGGCATAGAATGCTATATATAAGTGTCAAAACTATGTCAATAAAAACATTTCTGTGATTAAATATTTATATACTTACTTATGATTACCTATAGTAATGCGAAGATTTTTAAAGCATTTTTTCAATTTTGCACCGACCACAACTATATTCCATTGCTAATTTATTTGTTAAAATATGTTTCATCATGTACGAAATCACATCATGATGATCCTTACCTCCTAAAAAGCTCAATTGTCTTGTCTAAAAATATAAAATAATTTAATTAATATTAGTTTATGATCTAAACATATCAAAATAAGAAACATTGTTTTCTCTTATAAAAAAAGTTAACATTACTTTCTTTAACTTCTTTAAACTTATTTAACATTATATAAATAATAAATATGTCCAAACTATTGCTTTTTTTATAAGACATTTCAATAAAATGTTTCTAATCGTAAGTATAAAATGATAATTTTGTATATACCATTTTTGCAGCAACACATTTGTTTTTTAATTGATTATCAATTCTCTGTAATTGTTCTACGGTATCTGCTGGCAAATCGAAATCATAATGTTCATTTTTTTTTAAATTTGTTTCCTCATTTTTTCTTATGTGATTATCCAACTTTATTAAACGTTCATCAATTGTTGTAAGATTTAACAATACTGCATTTAGTTTCCTGATAATTAAATTATGAAAATCTGCAAAAATAATTGACACATATTATTGTATATCTACTCATTGTCAGATTATATAAATATTACGAATTATATACCATTTTAAATATATGTTTACAGTAATATAAATAAAAAAAGTTAAAACTTTAATATATATATATGGTAAGCTTTTACAAAAATTTAAAATAATAACAGATATATTTTTACCTAAATCAATCTCAGCATTACAAGTATCGGATGTAGATATTGTATCTGAATTTTGTGGAACTGTCATCTTTATTTGCTGTTCGATGTTCTTGTGAACTTAGATTTACTATATGTAACTGCAGACTTTTTAGGACTGAATATTAATTATTTTTTCATTACTTATTTGTATCGGAGCTTAGTTATTTTCTTATAATTTTTTATCAGTGGTTTTTTATTTCATAAGTCATTTTGCTTTTATTTAAATCGTTTGATATATTAGAAGCTTCACTAAATCATTGCTTGTGTCAGTTCTATCGAATTATCAGAAGAACTTGAAATTTTTTTTACTCGATTCATTTTCTTATCACCTTGTATTAATGGTGTCCTTATTTCACAGATTTTGCTCTTATTTATTGTTAAAGCTTTTGGTGGTATTAGGAAAATTATCTAAACTCTAAATCATTGCGATTTTTAATTTATTGATGCTTGTGTCGCTTGTATCAGAATTATCAGGAGATGAACCTGTATTTTTTTTTGCTCGTGGATATCTCGATTTTGTGAGGTTATTTCCATCATCACCATCTATATCGGATATTTGTTCAGCTAAATTTAAGTTTGTCTATAGCTTTATCATATGTATCTAAAACGTATAAAATTTTTGAATATTAAAAATTAGATTTTGTTTTTATATATTTTATAATCAAATATCACTTAACATTTAATTTTAAATATATCTTTTCATACATCTATATTATAATTGTAATGTTAATATAATTTTTGATAAAAAAATAAAATCACATTTTTGAGATTACTAACCGCTGCTACCAAAAATACGGATTATTTTATATAATTGCCAATCATCAGAAGGAGATATTCTTTTCATAATTGCTTTATTTATCTTAATTTGACTTGTATATGATGGCCATTTACATTCCTTATTATTTTCAGTTAACCATTCAGAAGGAACAATTTGTAAACCATCTTCGAACTCCACAATATTATACGCATAATAACTGTAAATAAAATTGATCAGCATTGAAATTATAAATAATCTATGATGTAAATATATGTATAAAATGTGACGATAATAATAATAATAATAATAATAATAATAATATTTGCAATTTATATTAGAGTATTATAATTACGTTTAATTATTTAATTACAAATGCAAATTAATATTAAACATGTATTATTCAGTTGTGTGTAACATCGGAAATATAATATAATTTTTTTTATAAGGCATTTTCAACATTTTTGCTCTAATTTTATCAACTCCCATGTCTGAAGATGAGAATATTCAGACATGATACCAATATTTAAAGTTAATGACGAAATAGGCTGTGTATATAAATCTTCCACTAACACAAGTATTTGCCAATAGCATACATTTTATTGTCATTAGATTTAATGAAATTTAAAATTGACATTATTTGTCCATTTTCAAAAGAAATGCAATTATTTTTTGGATCATCACAGTTAATATAATATTGATTATTGCAAAAAATTTTATATTGTTGTACAGAAATGAAATCTTTCGTAATAGGACCATCACAATGAGAGCGTGTAAAACATTTTTCCATATCGTATGAATTTGAATATATTTTGAATGTTTCATTATTATGTATTGTCTCAAGTTCTGCAAATCTTCTTGTTAATTGCTGTAATGGTTGGTTAGTTTTACGAATTAATTTCTTTAACGTAGACATATAATTCTCAAATTTAAATGCACTAAATTTATCCAGAGCACCAAATTGTTTTACGTCTGCAGCAAGATGTAATAAATTATAAATATTATGTGAAATATATTTAGAACCGTAGATAACTTGAAATGATGTTACAAAATATTTTAATAAATTTTCTGCATATTCTATAATAGAAGTTTGATATGTTAAGTAGGATGTGCAAGAATTGTGATTGCTACATGTAATGTTAGAAAATTTAAATATACATTTCTTGTAGTATTCTTTCAATATAATAGGACCTGTATATAATAAAATTGCCGATATTCTGTGGCTTTCCAATGTTTGATATACTTTAATGATCTTGGTTTTCGAGCAAAATCAGAAGGAAATAATTGCGTACTTTATTAGTTTCTTAGAAATTTGTTCTTTGTCTGAATTTGATAATCTTTTCTTAAGTGGTCCTGAAAGCCATAACATAATAAGTTTACGCATAACACCCAAACATACCAGGTGCATATAATCTAGTGGCACATTGTAACTAAGCCTAGATTTGGTATATTTTTTAAAATTGTGTCACCAGTTTGATAATCAAGATTATAAGATCCAGTAAAAAATTCTTTATCATTACGTAACATCATATTAGATGTGTATGGAAAACATATATGTCCTTCTATATTATCACCTTCAATAATGCATTTAGTGCAACTATTATATCCAGTGTGTCCTTTTACATTTAAAATAAATGATTTAGCAGGAGCGTCACAAATTATTGCTTTAATTTCGACTTTTATGATCTGTCCCTCATAATCAATCCCATTATTTATAAAAGCAATAGCATCACCTACAAACATTTTTAAAAACTCATTTGCATTTTTTGGTTTTCCTTCACCATAATATAAGGCAATGACATATACATTGTTTATAATATTATCTGCACATAATATTGGCCATAAACTCTTTGTGGAAGACTTATATATAGGTAAATCATCAATATTTATAAATAATTGAATGTTATCAAGAGCAAAATTCAATCTTTTACGTTCTTCAATAATTTTTAGAAGAGCTTTTTCGAGACCTAAGTGACAGTAATCTCCGTTTTCAATTTGTATAATTTCAGTTGATTTAGGAGTTTGCAATAATGTACGTGGATCTTTAGGCAAAGTATAATTAGTGTGTGTTTGCAATATCTGTAAAAGGTGACGGAGTGATTTGAGTGATATCTTTTCTTCAATAGCCCATTTACTTATGTCATGTATAAAAGTTTCGTTATCATTTAAACACAGATTTTCATAATTGTTATCGACTATAGCTTGCAGCTTATTTGCATCTGTGTAATTTTGTATCATACAGGCATTATTTTCATTCAGAAAGTTAATATTATTTTCATCATAATATTGATTTAGATTTCTATCTGAGTATACTTTATCAGAATCACATAAAGACGAAGCATTCTCATCAACAACAATTAGTTGATCATTATTATTATTAATTATTGCCATAGAATCCGCAGAATCAGTCTGATGAGTTATCATATTCATATCTGTTACTGTGTTTCTTGCAACTAATCTTCGTTTATGTCTTGCACTATAAAATATTGAGTGTTTTCGTTTGCGACCCATATTTTTCACAAAAATATATTTTTTTTCCTAAATATACATATACAATGAAAAAAAGATATCTTGTTACAATAAATATGAAAAAAATATAAGACAAACATAAGATAAAAAATGTTGTATATACTAACCTTAATTTTTATGTTGATGTTTTTCACTTTGTTAAATCACTTCTTATTGCTAAGTGATCTTCTGAGATCACTTATTTTGAGTCAAATGTCCTCTTATGCAAATAAAAACACGTGCTGGTACACCAACAGACTGCGTATACGCTGCAGAGCGTTTTGGGCAACGTGTACGCGCCTACACGGTCACGCTTGCATTAGGATTAGGTAAGATTAGGTTACATTAAGTAGCGTCCATTAACGGTGACGTGTTGATTCTTTTACTTTTAGAACAAATCAACGTCAAGTCTTGACAAGATGACAACTTAGCAGTCATTCTGCTGAACGCGACTATTTAAAGAAAAATATTTCAAATAAAAGTTGTTTGATTCAAAGGAGGTCATAAAGTAGATGATGCCCTTTATTTGATGAATATTTTAAGAGATATTTGAAGTGGTGTACGTGTTATTTTAAATTGGACACCCTAATATATATTAGTTTATAGCAGTAAATAAATATAAATAAATAAATATAAATTTTTATTAAATATATTATAAATTAAACTTTATTTTTCTAATTTTAATTGTTGATCGTCACAGCACAACATCTTTAATGATGTCACTGTGACATTTTCTTGCTATGACAGATTTTTTATCATTATTGTTACAGTTCGTGATATACTAGTTATATCAATGTGACATTTTGATGATATCACTGTAACATCATAAAGATGTTGTGCTGTGACGATTAATATAGATTTCATCGTCACAGCAGAACATCTTTATGAGTCACTGTGGACATTTTCTTGCTATGACACGATTTTGTTTATCCTTATTGTTACATTTCGTGATATACTAGTTATATAATGTGACATTTTAACAATGATATCACTTACAATTGTGATTAATGATATCACTGTTACCTTCCAATAATCTCACAATGACATCACAGTGACATACATTTTTTTGTCACCTTGTGACTCTATTGTGAGCTTATTGTGATGTCACTGTGACATTTTTTGCTATGGGGGTAATAATAAAAATTGGAAGTTTGTAAAAATTGATGACCTTTCTCGACATCTTCACTGAGGAAAAATCGTTTCTAAATTGGCCAGAGAATCTAACACTATCTGTTGGACATTACCCGAATAATATATCGTGTATATGGTGACATCTCACTGAAAATGCTCGAGAATCATGCACGTGATAGACACATGATAAATACATGCACGCGTGTTCGGTCACAGGATGAGCAGCCGATATACAATACTCACTCTCTCGTCAGACGTGTATAAGTTAACGTGCCTGCGGACTTTTATATAAATCAGAATATATATCTATAAAATAATATCTAGTAGCCATTGCAGTTATACCATTCAAGTGTGCTATATCGTCGCGGAATGTGTTCGTGATTAACATTTAATTAAATCATAACTGGATTCTCAACAGGTTATGGGCCCAGGATCAAATTAACGTGCTCAGTAATAACATAATTAAGTGTGAAAAACAATGGCGGAAACAACACGCATTTCCATCGCGAAACTTGATAACGATAATTACCAATTGTGGAAATACAAAGTTGAACTACTGCTAATAAAGGAAGACCTATGGGATGTTGTAAATGAAACGCCACCGGAAATTATCACTCCGATATGGACAAGAAGGGACAATCGAGCGCGCGCGACAATTTGTCTACTAGTAGAGGACAATCAGTTACAACACGTAAGGGAAGCAACAACTGCAAAAATAGCATGGGACGCTTTAAAAGCGTACCACGAGAAATCGACACTTTCCAGTAAAGTATTCCTTCTAAAAAGCATCGTTAATCGAAAGCTGGATGAAGACGGAGATATGGAGGAGCATATTAACGGGACGCTCTTGCTTGTCGACAAGTTAGCGGCTTTGGGTGAGAAAATTGTAGAAAGTTTGCAAATTGCAATTCTTCTTGGAAGCCTGCCGGATTCATATGGTACGCTCGTAACGGCTCTTGAAAGCCGTCCTGACGATCAATTGACCTTGACGCTCGTGAAAGGAAAGCTCATCGATGAATACAAACGTCGAAAAATAAACAAGGTCGGAGAAGTCGACAAGGAGAATGCTTTAAAGGTATCGAGTGCTAGCAGTGTAACTTGTTATTTCTGTCGAAAATCGGGGCATATCAAAAGAAATTGTCCCCGTTTCAAAACGTTGGAAGAATAACAAAGAGAGTGCGGGAAACGTTATTGACGTTGAGAGTGAAGACACGGAAGATTCGGTGCACATGTGCTTCATGGTTGGAGCAAGCAAGCCGAAGGAAACAGACACTGAGTGGACAATAGACTCTGGTGCGTCAAAACACATGTCAGCTAATATAAACGTATTTACGAAATTCAGTGCCGTGAAAGGTAGTGTTATGCTTGCGGACGGTAGAATGGCACGAATCGAAGGAAGCGGAACCGTGATGTTACGATGCGTGGGACGTAAAGGACAGCACACATCGGTGAAGTTGACAGATGTCCTGTACGTGCCGACGCTGAAAGGGAGTCTGCTGTCAGTTCGACGGATAACTCGCAATGACTTTAAGGTACTATTTAGCGGGTCGAATTGCAGCATTACTCGCGAAGGAAAATTAGTCGCGACAGGGACTTTGCGAGGTGGTTTATATTACTTGCATCTCGTAGAAAGTGCACTCGCAGCAAAACCTGCCCACACTATAGAATGTCAGCATACATGGCACAAGAAGCTCGGACATCGAGATCCCATTGCGGTGAAGCAGCTGGTAGATAAAAAACTGGCAACGGGAATTAAGTTAAAAGATTGTGGAATCAGATGCGCATGCGAATGCTGTATTAAGGGAAAAATGACGAAAAAAACCATTTCCCAAGGTGTCGCTGACAAAAACAAATAACACGCTAGAATTGTTACATACTGATCTCTGTGGACCTATGAGGACAGCTACGCAAGGTGGTAAGAAATATATACTTACTATAATTGATGATTATAGCCGTTATACCTGCGTGAGTCTGTTGAAGGAAAAATCGGATACGGCGCAAGCTGTAACGGAGTATTTTGAAGCGGTATTTACGAAGTTTCAGCGGAAACCTAAGGCAATACGTTCCGATCGAGGGCGAGAGTTTATTACAGAGGATCTGCAGCAATACTTAAGGAAATCTGGCACACAAATACAATTAACAGCACCGTACTCCCACAGCAGAATGGAGTAGCGGAACGGAAGAATCGCTATCTAGTTGAAATGGTAGGTGTTTACTGTATGATGCGAATCTGGCCGAAAAATAGTGGGGAGAAGCAATAAATACAGGCTAATTATTTACAAAATCGCCTACCGACAAGAGCAACGGAAAAGACGCCTTTTGAAACTGTGGAAGGAGGCTGCCGTGACATGACAAATTTACACGTGTTCGGCCTGTAACCGCGTATGTGCACATCCTAAGATGTTTCGAGGAAAACTAAGTCCTAAAGCGCAAAAGTTAATTTTTGTGTCGGATACGCAGATGGCTCCAAGGCATATCGACTTCTGGACAAGCAGACAGGAAAAAATCACAAGAAGCAGAAATGTGACCTTTGTCGGTTGAGGAAGTTTTTGAAATACATCAAATGTAGAAACAGAGCCTTGATCAATCAAGAAAAGAAAACTCATCGAAGCAGGATCCGGATGAGAAAACTGTATTCATTTCAGCAAGAGCAGGATCAAAATGTATCACCAACAACAAACTATCGTCATCACTAGTGACGAAGAAAGCTATAAGGATGCTGAAGAAGACGAAGACGAGGACCAAGAAGAAGAAGACGAGGGACCAAGAAGATCATCGCGCAGAAACAAAGGCAAGCCGCCTGACAGGTTTACAATCCCGGATCACGCAAACATGGTTGGCGCCTTCACAATGGAGCCAAGGACTGTCACGGAAGCGCTAACGGGTCCCGATAAAGAAAAATGGAGTTCGGCCATGAAGGAGGAGATAAAGGCCCTGATGACAAATAATACATGGGACCTAGTCGACTTGCCGGAAGGACATAAAGCCATAGGAAGTAAGTGGGTTTTTAAAATTAAAACTGACACTGACGGAAAAATTTGCAGATATAAGGCCCGCCTAGTAGCTCAAGGTTTTTCGCAGAAGTATGGCAGGGATTATGACGAAGTATTCGCTCCGGTGGTTGGACAAACAACCAGTACGTATTTTCTTCACGTTAGCAGGAAAAAGGGGACTCATCGTTAAGCAGTTTGACGCCAAGACTGCTTTTCTCAATGGTTGACCTAAAGGGAAAACCGTAATATGACCCAACCCGGAGGGATTTATAAAGCAAGGAGGAGAAAACAAAGTATGTAGACTGCAAAAAGTTTGTACGGTCTAAAGCAGGCCGCGAAGACATGGCACGACACACTAAAAAACGTTTTAACAAACACGGATATCAACAGGGCAAATCAGACAAATGCCTATTTAAAGAAGTTCACGAGCAACAACAACATATCTAATCGTTTACGTGGATGATATTTTGATTGCGAGCACTGCTCAGAGAATCATCGATAAAACGGTAAAAGCGCTAAGAGCGACGTTTGATATCGTAGATCTTGGAGAACCGAGAAGTTTTCTCGGGTTTCGAGTACAAAAGGACGCCGAGGGGTTTTTCACCTAGACCGGAGACCTACATAAAAAAAATAATCAACCGCAACGGAATGAGAGACGCGAAAACGTCGCACATACCTATGGATCCAGGAAGCATAAAGTACAGATACCCAATCAAATATGCTGGAATCAAATAAGAGTTTAAAAGAACGCATCGGAGAACTCCTGTACTAGGAGTCAACGCAAGGCCGGACATTCTCGTGTCAGTATGCATTCTGAGCCAACACACCGACCAATCCAACAATTGCCGATTGGATGGAAACAAAGCGGATTCTGAAGTATTAAAGGGAACAAAACATCTTCAGCTCAAGCTAGGAAACATCGAGGAGAAAATAATGGACTCATTGCCTATTCGGATGCGGATTGGGCTCAGGACCGAAGCGATCGAAAATCCATCAGCGGATTTCTAATACAATTGCATGGATCAACGATCGCATGGGGCAGCAGGAAGCAGACATGCGTTGCGCTTTCCACGACTGAGGCGGAATACAATCGCACTCGTGGAGACTTGCAAGGAACTGCTTGGATCCACCAGATACTAGACGATTTTGATGAAAATATTACTAAACCTATGACGATTTTAAAAGGATAACCAAAGCTGCCTCGCGCTACTAAATAATCCAAGGGCAATGAACAAAAGAACCAAGCATATGGATACGAGGTTTCAATTCGCACGTGACCTAGCAGAAAAGGGACTAGTCAATTTAAATACTGTCCCAGCGAAATAATGATAGCGGATCTGCTTACGAAGCCGCTTGGAAGAATCAACTTGCCATTTTGTAGAGAGAAGATAGGATGAAGCAACATATCCAGAATGATGAATGAGCACCATTGGGCGGATCAGATGTCAAGAAGGAGTGTGGGACATACCCGAATATAATATCGTGTATATTGGTGACATCTCACTGAAAATGCTCGAGAATCAATGCATCGTGATAGACACATGATAATCATGCAAAGCACGCGTGTTCGGTCACAGGATGAGCAGCCGATATACAATACTCACTCTCTCGTCAGACGTGTATAAGTTAACGTGCCTGCGGACTTTTGTATAAATCAGAATATATATCTATAAAATATATCTAGTAGCCATTGCAGTTATACCATTCAAGTGTGCTATATCGTCGCGGAATGTGTTCGTGATTAACATTTAATTAAATCATAACTGGATTCTCAACACTATCATATATGTTATTTCAATTACACTCTGTATATATAATATATATATATATAATTTATTGTTGATTGAGAATGTCTCAAATGTCAAAATTATACCGGGTACCATATCCGATGAAATCTTGCGAAAGCAGCATTTCTCCCCAGAAAAAGAAAGTTCAATAAAGATTCAGAAATGGGAAACTTTTTATTCAAAACAAAATAAAAAAAAATTTAAGCATTGGTCTAATCTATAACTTTTGAATATAATATAAAGTTTTATTTGAATGAAAATTAAACTAATTAATTTAATATTTTATTTATAGGATTAAATCAAAAGCTTTACCTACAAAACATTATAAAATTGTTAAATTTGTAGTATAGAATTTTTTTATTTTAATAACAAATTGATTTTTATTTTGTATTTTTTATTCATATGTTTCTGTTTCTTATCTATTTTTGTAGTTTATGTAAAATTTATTTCTTCCCGCTTTTGTTTTTCCCCACCCCATCCCCCCCCCCCTCCCTCTTTGTTATTCGCCCCCTTTGTTTCCCCTTCCCCCCTCGCTTTCCCTTCTAGACCGTGTCTCCTGACCCTTTCCTCCTCTCCGCCCGCCCTCTCTTCCGCCCACCCACCCCCCCCCCCCTCTTCCCTGCCCCGTCCATACTGTCGCCCTCACACCCCCCGTCCCCCTCCTCTCTCCCCTTCTTTTTTTTTTACATTCTCCTTCCTCTCTCTCCCCCTCACCTCTCCCTCTCACTCCATATTATATTTAGATTTATTGGGCGGATTGTATGTATAATGAAGTTTTTTCTATATTTCGCTTTTCTTCTCTTTCTCTTTCATTGTTTGTAATAATCCCGATCAGTTCTCCTTTTATTTTTGTTTTTAAATTAAAATTTGTTTTGTTTTCTTCGTTTCTTTCTTTTCTTTCTTGCTTGTCCTTTGTCTTTCTTTCTTTGTATTGTGCACTAAGCCGGAAATAACTGAAAAGAAGTGGGCAAGCGTTTTTCAGCTACTACTTAAGAATTTGGGAGAGTTGGGGTTTGGGGGAGGTCGAACCGTTTAGAATTTAATAAAATGAGTTTTGATCGTTGTGAGAGTTCATTTTAATTTAAGATTAATTTGTGCATGTCGTGCGTTGTTTTGTTTGATTGTTTTTTTGTGTTTTTGTTTTATAAGAGTTTGTATTCGTATGTTGTTTGTTTACTTTTGAATTTGGTTTTATAGTGTTTTTCATTTGTTTTAGTTTCTGGTGTTATCGTTTATGTTGTTAATAGTAGATATTGTGTGCGTCCGATTGTGCCGTTGAGATTTTATTTTTTACTTGTAACAAATAAATTCGAGCCAAGATAACTGTTTTGATAATAAATACATATATTTAGTATAATATTATTTATTAAAAACTCTCCTCCAATTTTAAAGTCGCCAGACTGGCAAATACTTTATTTTTAACATAATTATTTTAAATTACAACGTTTCGGCTGGTCATTTGCAGCCCTTTTCAATAATCTATAACACTTCTATTACATATAAATAATACTCTTAATTCTTAATGCCTTAAATCATACAAATAATTATAGAGTTACACAAAATATATATGTTTAAATACCAGATGAATACAATAATCAATCATTTCCAACATCGAGCAACCCCCGACAAAATTAACCATTGTTTTGATGAACAATTATAACTGACAGAATAATCCCGAAATAAATAGATGTTGACTGTTACAGGAAATTAGGCCCTACGCACGAACGGCGTTGAGGATAGAAAACCAAAGTACTGTGTCTTTTTCGCGCAATTTTTTAAACGTCAATATCAAAGTCAAATAAATAGATAAATACATAAATAAATAAAATAAATATGTAACAATGACATATAAATATATTCAATACTTCATCAAAGAACGCGATCATAAATCCCACCCAAACTGACTATCGCCGATCTTTTGTTGTAAAATTAATCTGCTTTTTTTTCTGTGGTTTTTTATATAGAAAACATTTCTTTCTGCTATTTCTCCGTTTTTCCTCTTTCTTCCTTCTTTCCCCTTTTCTTTCTCCCTCGTTGTTTTTTCTTGATGCAGAATCACAGCACAGGAGAATCCCAACGGAACTCAAAAATGATCGTTACATCACGAAGAATACACAGCCAAGACAAGAGTCCTATGCAAAACTAACAACCATGAAGGTGATGTGTCCGTTGTCCTTTTTTAAAAAATGTTATTGTTTTATGTTCCTTAAAAATACTGTTTCTAAATGTCCGCGCTTTGTTTTTGTCCAATATATTTAGAGGTCAGTGAAGCTCGCAATTTCAGTCGTCATTTCGCGCAATCAATTTATTCGCTCATTCGTTTATTTATTTCTATCTTATACTTAGCTCCAATATCGGGTGTCTTCTTTTTCACAGTGTCATCACTACTAAATTCTTTTGTTCGTTGTTACCTGATCTTTTACTTTTTTACTTTTTGCACCCATCCTAGGACTTCTTATGAGTGGGTTTCTCCATCCTCTTCCTATGCTTTTCCTTGCGGGCATATCCCTCGCGAATTATCTTGTTTTTGGTTCACTTTTATGTTTTCACGTTCCTTCATTATTTGTTGTTCGCTTCGAGTTAGTAGTGCTCCCCTCCTCTTGCAGATTTTCCTCTTTTTTCGTGGTCCTTCCCTTGCCTTCTCCGTGTCGATTTTTTGTATGATTGGGCCTCCTCTTTTTCTCTCTCGTGCGTTGTGGTGCTCTTTATGCCTGGGTATTTTTTTGATCCTGTGTTTTGTGTGCGTTCCTCTTCGGTCAGCTCTTTTTTTTAGTGAAACCCTCCTTTTGTACTCTGCGCTATGAGGGGGCTACCCTTTGGTCTGCCGTGTTGTTGCGTGGTTATTGGCGTGCCCTCTGACACTGCTTTTTTTTCTTGGATTGGTGGACCCTCGGTCTCGTTTGTTCGAGTGCCGCGCCTGTGTGCTCAAGGTTAGGGCGAATCGAGTTTGTGTTTATTTGGTTTTTCACTCCTCGCTTCTCGTCGTTCCTTTATTGTTCCTCTTTTTATCAAAGTGTCTAATTTTTGTTTGGAAACGGTATATCTACTACAAGAACCATTACAAGCAAACTACCCAGTATATCAAACTTGAAATCGTGGGGAACGATTTTATCTCACTACCCGAAATACTCATTCCTGACACCACTGCCCAACTGGACAAGGGGGATACAATAACCACTCCTCGCAACCGCTACAAGCTGTTACCGGCAACCCGAGTGCCCAGGGGGGGGAGCAACGAGTAAGAGGTGGGCTCAAGCGCGATGAGGACTGCAACACTAGAACAGGGCGTGGAGCACAGGATCGCGGAGGGGAGACGCACACACCAAAGGACCGCCAAAGTGAAGCGCCCTAAGAAGGCGCCTGGGAACAATGTGGAGGAGACGGGTAACGGGGAACAGGGGGACGGAAGATGCGGATGGAACGAAGAGGAGGGGGGGCGCGGGAAACAGAGGGTCAGCTAGGTAAAATAGCCCGTGCACCTAGGCTTGTGATCACACTAATTTTATAACGCATCGGATGGTTCGAACAAATTTATATACCGGCCTGAAACGTGGCTTTACAAAACAGTCAGTCGTCACTTGCCATTAATCTCGCATAACGCTTGTGTCTAAAAAACTTAAGGAACATGTTCTCCAATTCAAACGTAAACTTATTCTCGTGGAAAACTATGTAAAAATCGTAAGCATATCCTCCACGTTACTTTCGGAATCATTGAAAAATGTCATCAACATATCGGATAACAGAGGGCTCAAATCCAATTTGACTGCAAACAATATGAATTCCAATCGTCCTAACCAACAGACAAAATTGGAGACAAAGGAGACCCCCTAGGCGAACCGCCAACCATGCTCGAAAATTTTCCCCTCGAAAACAAAACTAGTCGAGGCGCATGACCGTGGTCAATAGCATTAAACTGTGCAATGGTTAAATTAAGTAATATGTGAGATAATCTCCCAACGGTTTTCTATTGCGCTTGTATTAATTCCCACGGTGTGTAGTAGAAGCGAAGTCACGTCCAAACGAAATCATACATGATCGTCATCAATGTTTTGTATTTATCTTTAACCTAATTCACAACAAAGGACCAACTATCCTTATGTGATATCGAGGTTTCTTTCTTGCCTGCATTTTGTAAAATTCTCACCTCATGAAGAATGCAATGTAATAACTGACTTCCCAACGTTGAAATTAATGAATACGAAAGGGTAACATACTTTATTATGGATCTAGGTAAACCATAGGCACGGGGAGGCAAATTGGCCATTAGTACATCTCAATTGTTTTGTAAATTGAATCATTCCTATGAGTCCATTATCAACCAAGATTTTAATAAAGAAATTTGTGATCTTTGCGTTGATAGCGTTTAAAATAAAAATAAAATAATGGATTTTTTTATTAAGTGGTTTATAAGTGGAAACATCTTATCAGTAAACAATTCAATTTTCCCCACATAGAGTGCAGTCCGATTCATCAATACTGATGACTTGGCCCTTATCGGGGGGGGCCTACATAATGGACAACAAGCGACATTTAGAAACACGTATTAAGGAACTAAAAATAAATAAAAAAGACCCGACAGGCAACACTCGGTGGTTAGTTTTGCATGCGGACTTGTACGATCATTATTTCCGTTGGGATTCTCCGGTGATTCTGCCATCAAAAAACCCACGAGAATAAGAGAAATAGCATAACTGTTTCGATCTAAAAAACCAAGAAAAAGCATTAGTTACAAAAGATACGGAGAATTTTCATGGTTTTATGATCGCGTTTTGAGCTATTAATATATTATATGTGTCATATGTTTCAATTTAATTTATTTATTTATTTATTTATCTACTTTATTTGACTTTGTATTGACGGTTTAAAATTTGCGAAAGACACCGTACTTTGGGTTTTCTATGCCTCAACGCGTATTGACTAGTTTCCCGGCTAACAGTCAACACCCAGGCAGCACATCAGTCGCCTTGAATGTACATAGGCATCCGTAAGATTCAAAGTACATCTTTCGATTCTCGTAAATATAATACAATAGGATATCCAAAGTGGTATATTTCGTGAATGATATGTCTGTAGCAATCTTATGTAAAGACAAATTGGTACTACGTAGAAGCGTCAAAAACGTCTATATGTAGACTGTACAACAAAGGATATACCATATTGGATAAATCCATAATACATGCAATATCATACCATTTTACAGGTGCAAAACTTCCATAAACTAAATATCCCTAGAATATATGAAATCGGATATAACAAATAGTGACATTCGTAATATATCTTATGTTCTCCATATGATATACGTAGAAGATCCAAAAACTCATATACATAGGGATATACGAAACGGATATACGAATATTAACTATCTAATTACATCTTATGATATACGCAATGGAGTTCTTAGGCACTCCAAAAACATTTACACATACGATATACAAAAACGGAATATACTCATATTAAATATCTAAAGTAATCTTATGTATATACTCAATGGATTTCTTAGGCACTCCAAAAACTTTATACATAGATATACAAAACAACGGATATACAAATAGTTTGACACTCTATTGTACATCTAATATACACATACGCACTGGATATTCTTAGAACTCCAAAAACGTTTTACATAGATATACAAAACCGGTATCCGAATATGAATATCATTGTACATCCAATATACATACGCAGTTAATATATTTGACAAATTTAATCATATTAAAATAAACACAAAATTTTTTAAAGCTTTTAACATATTTTTGTAAAAGATAAAATCACTTCTCGAAAATATTTTTAAATGTTAGTTATGTCCGCTTTTTGATGTTTAAACATTTATTTTCAGAAAGTATTTTGAATATACATTTTAAACTAATATTCAAAAATATGTATCAAATATTTAAGAAAATCGTTCGAACAGATAAAAAAGACATTTTTAAAAATATTTTTAAAAAGTTTTTTAAAATTTATCACAAAAAATTTTTTACATTATTTTAAACTATCCTCCCGACCATGTTAAAATCTTTTATGCAATATTTATAGAAATATTTAGAAATATTTTTGAAAACTTTATAGTTTTTTCTGATATATGTGTATATTATGTATAAAAAAGATATCTGATATCTAACTTATCTACTAAACTATCTACCATTATAGTGGAAGTGAGTATACTAATACCAAAAGGTGTCCATATATTACTTGCAAATCGGGGCAAATTATAATATGCAAAAAACCCAAAAAAACAGCAATATCTGAAAAGCATTATTCCATGGCAGGAAAAGAACATCAACACACACAAGATTCTCATTTAATGCCTTGTATTCCAAACAATCCTTCGGCCAATCCTTATGCCCAAACGCAATACACGGATACTGAATATCTTCTTCCCCCTCTGAGTTCCCCCAACCTTACATGTCCGATCAGCCAATGCCGGCCACAAAATGCCAAAAAAAAAAAAAATTATTTTTTACTATTCAAAGAAATTATTGCATCAAAATCGTACTTGATAGTTATAATTTGTGTAAGATGTCCCAAATAAAGGAATATTATTAGCGGTATATTAGCTCCTAATTTTGCTCCAATCCTATACTGAACGTATATTACTTTTTAATTACCCATCTTTGCACAATTTGCAAAAAAAATCTAGAATTAATGCTAGCTTCTGAGCTTGCTGCGCTGTGTTGCCAATATAATCTATAGATATATGATTTTGTAATATCTAGTATAATTGCAAATATTAAATCTTTTTGCCAATATTAAAAAGTAATAAATACGTTGATTATAGTATTGGAGCGAATATGCGCTAATAACGCTAATAATAATTATTTTAATTTTGGCCTTAAAAATTATAAATCATTTACAATGCATACTCCTCCACTAATGGTAGATAAGTTGATTGCAACAAACTTGGCTGAAACTGGAGTGAGTTGTGTGCGACAGACGACTGCGTCAGAGACATTTTTCATTGTCTTTTCACACCTCACTTGTCTTCGACTGCTTTCTGCACGCTCTAACTTTCACACTCACTTTCCTATCAACTGCTCCTGACTCAACTCCTGCTTCTTGCTTTTGATATCTTCACATCAATCACGTTCATCGTTGACTTCCTTTCACGTTTATGTCCAGTTTTCACTACCTGGCCTGTCGACTTTCGTCACTCTTCATTTCATTTGTCTTCCATTCACTTCCCTACATTGTCCTTCACTGTTCACCACTTGTCTTCATCACTACTTGCTACTTTTGTCACTCTTTCATTCAACTTCCACTCTTTGGTCTTCAACCTTCACATTCACTCACGTCTTCACTGCTCTTTTCACTGCTTCTTCTTTTGGCCTCAATGCATTCCTACCTGTCGTCTTTTCTCATTCATCTTTCATCAATGCAGTACAACCACGGCTTTGAAAATCTAGAAATCGCTTGCGACGTTTTTAAATAATTTTGTCTAAAGTGATTGTGCGTTGTGTGAAAACACTGTTCGTGGAGTAGCAGCAGGCAGTACATATAGTTTTAAATTATAAATGATTAAAGCGGTAAGAGATCCGTCTATATATGTTCGTTCCTTATTATATTATTTCATTTACTACTTTTTATTTAAATTAAGCATAATTACAAACTTTTTCTATAAACATAAACTTTTTCTTCATCATGGGTATTTTCTATGTTTATTTCTTAAACTAAATAATATACCCTGGCTAGTCCGAAATAATTTAATTAATATAATCCACTATAATTTTTATCTTTGAAACATAATGTAACTGTCGATCAAAATACAGAATTTTTCTGGCAATTAATATTGACGGGCTGCCTTTAACAAAAAGCACATCAAGTTCCTTTTGGCCAATTTTGGGTACAGTTAAATCAATTAAAAATCTAAAAAATCAAGTATTCATAATAGCTTTACATTATGGAAATGAAAAACCTAAAGCCAATGAATTTTTAAAGGATTTTGTAGAAGAATGTATAAAATTATCAAATGGAATAATGATACAATCTGTTTTATGTAAATTCAAAATTTTAATGTTAATTTGTGATACCCCGGCCAAATCTCACATTTTATCTATTAAAAGTCATTCATGTTATTTCTCATGTACGAAGTGTGATCAGGAAGGGGATATGGTTAATAATGTTTTATGCTTCGTTGAAACTGAAAATTTAAAAAAAAGAACAGATCATTCATTTAGAAATACCCTTCAAATCGAACACCACACAGGAGAAACACTTTGGCTTCAAATTCCCAATTTTAATATGATTGATAATGTACCTTTAGATTATATGCATAATCTTCTATTGGGTGCAACAAAAAAGTTGTTATGTTGTAAGCGTTATGGATGGATATTTGGCAAGCCTCCTCATAAATTACGTGCTTTAAATATTAATAAAATTAACAATAATCTTCAGGTTAAAAAAATATATTCCTTGTGAATTTGCAAGAAAAACTCGGCCAATAAACGAATGTAAAAGATTTAAGGCGACCGAATTTAGACTTTTTCTGTTATATACAGGCCCAATAGTTTTGAAGAAAGTAATACCATTAAAAGAGTATAATAATTTTCTTATGCTAAGTTTAGCTAGCTCAATATTGATAAGTAATCAGTACACAAAATTTGAAAATTATATTTCATATGCCGAAGACCTAATAAAATATTTTATTAAGAATTCAATTAAAATTTATGGACCCGATTTTATTTCACACAACATACATAGTCTATTGCATTTAAGTGATTGTGTACGTTTATTTGGTTCACTTGATGAATTCAGTGCTTTTGCATTTGAAAATCATATGCAAAAGTTGAAAAAGTATATCCGTAGACATTCGCAGCAGCTACAACAAGTTGTGTGTAGAGTTAGTGAGGATAATAATTTTTTGCAACCAATACAATTTGTAAATGATAATTCCATATTTTAATGGTCCATTAATAAATAATTGCACTCCTTCCGCAGTACAGGAAACTTAAAACGATTAATTATTGCTTAAATATTTTAAAAGTAGCTGATCGATTTGTCGAATTGACCGATTCAACTATCGTTGAAATACTAAATTTTGCATCATATCAAAATGAAATATTTTTAATAGGTATCAAGTATATTCCTCACAAAGATTTTTTATTCAAAACCATGTTTTTCTTCATTATTTGATATTAAAGTTATTATAAATATAATACTATATTTCAAATGTGGAGATTTGACAAGATCAAAAGAAAATTACTAGTTTTACCATATAATGATCAATATATTGCATATCCTCTACTGCATTTATAATTGTCTTAAATAATTTTATAATAAATAATAATCGATCACATTTTTCAATAGTTAGTTAAACATAAAATATTTGATAATTTTTAATTTAAATATTTGGAAACTTTATACTAGCTAGAAAAGAAAAATAACATACAAGCTAATAAGTTATTTTCTTATTTAATTAGTATAAAGTCTCAAAATATACTTAATTCAGATTTATTATAATATAATAATTAATTGATCAGTTTTGCATTGAATTTTTTATTTTTTTATTAATTTCTTTATTACATATGTATTTTATTTGTTTAAAAAATATTCCTTTTTTCTAGTCTTTCAATAATTATATTTTAAAAAACCCTCTTGTTAAATTGTGTAAATTTTATAACTAATTTTTTTTCACTGAATTTTATTCGTTGAGATATTTATTCGTTGATAGATAAAAGTTCAGTTTAGATTGAGATCCGAAATTGATTACTATCAGGTTATCAAGTAATTAAATCTGAATACCTGTAGCCCATAAAAATTTTAAAATAAAAAATTAGAATGTTGAGAATAAAAGTAACGAAAAAGATTTCAAAGAAGAGTCAGTTATGATATTTATTTTATTCTTTAAGTGATCTTGATCTATTTGCTAAATCATAGTTTTTCTCAAATGACATATGTTTATTTCATTATCTACTAGAGAAGTTTTTAATAATTGAATTTGAGTTTTAGGAATTTTTAAGAATTGATTAATATGTGTATATAGATGACTTGGCTTGTTGTTCGATTCAAAGAGGATGACACTGTTGAGGCAATACCGAAAAAATGGTTTTTGTTAAAAGAATCTGCATGCTATTGGCCACCACAAAATTATGAAACTACTAGCTATTAAAGCAGCTATAAAAAATGAATATAGTCCTGATTCAAACTGGATGAAATACGGAGCAATTATTTTAGGCACATATGGTAAATATGTTATTGCTTATATTATATAAAATTGTATAACATTTTTATAAAAAAAAATTATTAAATTATTAATATATGTATAAAGAATTATATACACACACACACACTGTTATTAATCATGGAATATCTTCTTTTATTTGTAATTATCATAAACTTATAATAATTACATTGTTATTTTGTACCACACATTTATTTAATATGCAATTCTATAATGTACAACAATATGGTAGTTATATTCTTTGTTATTGGATATATAATAAGTAATATTTATTTAGGTGATTTAAAACTTGCTAAAAGAAAGGCAATTAAAGCCCAACGTACAGATGATCTTTCATCACATACGGAGATTTTAACGAAAAAGAATAATAAAATACATAAGCGGGGACAAGGCAAAAGTAAAGGACATAAGGATTACTCAGATACTGATAAATCTTATGAATCGATATCTGATGAAGATAGCAACACATACCCTACATTACCACTTTCTGGCAAGAGACACGGTATAAGATAAATACTTTTCTAGTAAGAATTCATTTTATTTACAAAAACTAATTTTCCTTATATTTAACAGATAATGATCGCTCTCCAATGGAAAGTCAAAATATTACTAATCGTAAGTATTTTTAAAACTTGAACCTTTATGTAAAATATTTATTATTACATTATTAATCAGATCAATATAGTGAAGAAAATACGGCTTAGCAATTTATATATTTAAATACTGCTACCGGCTTTAAAGTGGAATAAATTAATATAGAATTTATTTATTAACACTATTATTTAGATTAATTTATATTAATACTATTATTTAATTAATACTATTATTTATTATTGAAAAAATCAATATTGTTTTAAAATATTAATTTTTTAAATGTATATTATAATTGTTATCTAAAACCAAAATAATTAAATATAAATATATTTAGATAACAATTATAATATACATTTAAAAAATTAATATTTTAAAACAATATTGATTTTTTGAATAATAAATAATAGTATTAATTAAATAATAGTATTAATATAAATTAATCTAAATAATAGTGTTAATAAATAAATTCTATATTAATTTATTCCACTTTATATTTATATTTAAATATTTTGGTTTTAGATAACAATTATAATATACATTTAAAAAATTAATATTTTAAAACAATATTGATTTTTTCAATAATAAATAATAGATTTAACGTATAAGACGGGCAACAAGAGCCAAATCGCGGATGACAATGCGTTATCCTAACGAAACTAAATAATTTTTCGTTAGAATTAAATACCGGTGCACAAGGCACCAAATTTTTACTTGGACACGGCCAAGATTTTAAATATGAAATAATCTCATATTTTGAGATTTAATTTCAATACCCCTTTAACCCCCCTACGGAAAATAAATAAATGAATGCAAGAGAAAAATATAGATCCGAAAATCGCTGAATCGGGAATCGAACCCGAGACCTTTCGCTTGCCGGGCGACTGCTCTTCCAGCTGAGCTATTCAGATCCTTTCGATTCTATACTTTTCTCTGTTATATATATTAATGTTGGTAAACAAACGCATTTTTTAAGCCAGCGTGTATCAAATATAAGAGTTTTAACAAGGCTCTGTAATATAAATATAAATTTAACGTATAAGACGGGCAACAAGAGCCAAATCGCGGATGACAATGCGTTATCCTAACGAAACTAAATAATTTTTCGTTAGAATTAAATACCGGTGCACAAGGCACCAAATTTTTACTTGGACACGGCCAAGATTTTAAATATGAAATAATCTCATATTTTGAGATTTAATTTCAATACCCCTTTAACCCCCCTACGGAAAATAAATAAATGAATGCAAGAGAAAAATATAGATCCGAAAATCGCTGAATCGGGAATCGAACCCGAGACCTTTCGCTTGCCGGGCGACTGCTCTTCCAGCTGAGCTATTCAGATCCTTTCGATTCTATACTTTTCTCTGTTATATATATTAATGTTGGTAAACAAACGCATTTTTTAAGCCAGCGTGTATCAAATATAAGAGTTTTAACAAGGCTCTGTAATATAAATATAAATTTAACGTATAAGACGGGCAACAAGAGCCAAATCGCGGATGACAATGCGTTATCCTAACGAAACTAAATAATTTTTCGTTAGAATTAAATACCGGTGCACAAGGCACCAAATTTTTACTTGGACACGGCCAAGATTTTAAATATGAAATAATCTCATATTTTGAGATTTAATTTCAATACCCCTTTAACCCCCCTGCGGAAAATAAATAAATGAATGCAAGAGAAAAATATAGATCCGAAAATCGCTGAATCGGGAATCGAACCCGAGACCTTTCGCTTGCCGGGCGACTGCTCTTCCAACTGAGCTATTCAGATCCTTTCGATTCTATACTTTTCTCTGTTATATATATTAATGTTGGTAAACAAACGCATTTTTTAAGCCAGCGTGTATCAAATATAAGAGTTTTAACAAGGCTCTGTAATATAAATATAAATTTAACGTATAAGACGGGCAACAAGAGCCAAATCGCGGATGACAATGCGTTATCCTAACGAAACTAAATAATTTTTCGTTAGAATTAAATACCGGTGCACAAGGCACCAAATTTTTACTTGGACACGGCCAAGATTTTAAATATGAAATAATCTCATATTTTGAGATTTAATTTCAATACCCCTTTAACCCCCCTACGGAAAATAAATAAATGAATGCAAGAGAAAAATATAGATCCGAAAATCGCTGAATCGGGAATCGAACCCGAGACCTTTCGCTTGCCGGGCGACTGCTCTTCCAGCTGAGCTATTCAGATCCTTTCGATTCTATACTTTTCTCTGTTATATATATTAATGTTGGTAAACAAACGCATTTTTTAAGCCAGCGTGTATCAAATATAAGAGTTTCAACAAGGCTCTGTAATATAAATATAAATTTAACGTATAAGACGGGCAACAAGAGCCAAATCGCGGATGACAATGCGTTATCCTAACGAAACTAAATAATTTTTCGTTAGAATTAAATACCGGTGCACAAGGCACCAAATTTTTACTTGGACACGGCCAAGATTTTAAATATGAAATAATCTCATATTTTGAGATTTAATTTCAATACCCCTTTAACCCCCCTACGGAAAATAAATAAATGAATGCAAGAGAAAAATATAGATCCGAAAATCGCTGAATCGGGAATCGAACCCGAGACCTTTCGCTCGCCGGGCGACTGCTCTTCCAGCTGAGCTATTCAGATCCTTTCGATTCTATACTTTTCTCTGTTATATATATTAATGTTGGTAAACAAACGCATTTTTTAAGCCAGCGTGTATCAAATATAAGAGTTTTAACAAGGCTCTGTAATATAAATATAAATTTAACGTATAAGACGGGCAACAAGAGCCAAATCGCGGATGACAATGCGTTATCCTAACGAAACTAAATAATTTTTCGTTAGAATTAAATACCGGTGCACAAGGCACCAAATTTTTACTTGGACACGGCCAAGATTTTAAATATGAAATAATCTCATATTTTGAGATTTAATTTCAATACCCCTTTAACCCCCCTTCGGAAAATAAATAAATGAATGCAAGAGAAAAATATAGATCCGAAAATCGCTGAATCGGGAATCGAACCCGAGACGAGATTATTTCATATTTAAAATCTTGGCCGTGTCCAAGTAAAAATTTGGTGCCTTGTGCACCGGTATTTAATTCTAACGAAAAATTATTTAGTTTCGTTAGGATAACGCATTGTCATCCGCGATTTGGCTCTTGTTGCCCGTCTTATACGTTAAATTTATATTTATATTACAGAGCTTTGTTAAAACTCTTATATTTGATACACGCTGGCTTAAAAAATGCGTTTGTTTACCAACATTAATATATATAACAGAGAAAAGTATAGAATCGAAAGGATCTGAATAGCTCAGCTGGAAGAGCAGTCGCCCGGCAAGCGAAAGGTCTCGGGTTCGATTCCCGATTCAGCGATTTTCGGATCTATATTTTTCTCTTGCATTCATTTATTTATTTTCCGTAGGGGGGTTAAAGGGGTATTGAAATTAAATCTCAAAATATGAGATTATTTCATATTTAAAATCTTGGCCGTGTCCAAGTAAAAATTTGGTGCCTTGTGCACCGGTATTTAATTCTAACGAAAAATTATTTAGTTTCGTTAGGATAACGCATTGTCATCCGCGATTTGGCTCTTGTTGCCCGTCTTATACGTTAAATTTATATTTATATTACAGAGCCTTGTTAAAACTCTTATATTTGATACACGCTGGCTTAAAAAATGCGTTTGTTTACCAACATTAATATATATAACAGAGAAAAGTATAGAATCGAAAGGATCTGAATAGCTCAGCTGGAAGAGCAGTCGCCCGGCAAGCGAAAGGTCTCGGGTTCGATTCCCGATTCAGCGATTTTCGGATCTATATTTTTCTCTTGCATTCATTTATTTATTTTCCGTAGGGGGGTTAAAGGGGTATTGAAATTAAATCTCAAAATATGAGATTATTTCATATTTAAAATCTTGGCCGTGTCCAAGTAAAAATTTGGTGCCTTGTGCACCGGTATTTAATTCTAACGAAAAATTATTTAGTTTCGTTAGGATAACGCATTGTCATCCGCGATTTGGCTCTTGTTGTCCGTCTTATACGTTAAATTTATATTTATATTACAAAGCCTTGTTAAAACTCTTATAATAAATAATAGTATTACTTAAATAATAGTATTAATATAAATTAATCTAAATAATAATGTTAATAAATAAATTCTATATTAATTTATTCCACTTTAAAGCCGGTAGCACATGGGTACATTCAATGCGGAGCGGAAAAGTCGTCAACATATACATACGAGTATATTCCTATGGTAGATAAGCTACGACAGGCCCAGCGTAGTCCGCTGTAGCATACTATCATAGGAATACATATGTTGAAATTTTTTCTGCTCTGCATTGAATTCACCAACGTATTATCGGCCTTAATATAACAAGTTTGTTGTTATACAACAATTCTGTTAAATAAGCATTATTAATTAAATTGATAATATTTTCTTGTTATTTTAAGATAACTTCAAGCAAACTACAGATAGCGTTCACGTAAATGCTGGTAAATAATTATTTTTATTCTTTATATGTTTTGTATTTTTTAAATATTTCTTTTTGTATAATATTTTAATATCCAATATAACTTAACTTTCAGAATTTTCAGAATTCAGAAAACAACTTCTTAAAGAAGTTCATCTGATTAATCTTAAATTAAATGATCTTATGGATAACGTGAATATACTTGTAAAAAAAGCCCGATATGCTGATGAGCCAGAACTAAATGATGACACTAATACGGCTGTTATGACTTTAATACAATCGTTTCCAGTCGTTACAGAGCAGGAATTAATGTCGATGGAAGAATGGCTATCGAGTTCAGCTGATAACATACATGCACTGGTGTGTACTTAATTATATTATTATATATTATTTAGATTATATTTTACATGATGAAAATTATTTTCTAATAAAGAACTTTTTTATTTTGTGAATTTTATATTTTAGAGTCATCAACTGCGTTTAATTGGAGGCACTGATCTTCCCCATGTAATCAAAGCCATTATGTCGAGAGCAATTTCAAATGAAGTTGGAATGCTATATTCCTGGGAGGGAGCTCGGCAAAAAAAAGCTTTTAAATCGCTAAAGTTCGTCCAAGTGATCATTGGTAAAATATATTATTTTATATACTCTACATCAAAACCATTTTAAGCATATACATATACGCTTGAATCAAGTTTCATCGTAACATAACTGTGTTGCGTAATCAAATAATATTTAAATAGAAAAATTTGAATTTGAATTTAATTTTGTTACATTACTTTGTCGCTTTCATTTTTTTATTCACAATTTTTTTATTTAATATCTGTAATATATATGTATTATATGATGATGTTACGCATTAAAGTTCGCAGATCTGTTCACACCGGTTATGTTGCACAGTTACGTTATGTAATGCTCATATGCGTGCGTAACTTTTATATTTACTAAATGATTTTAGGTGTTGTTCGACTGAACTCCAAGACAAAATCTGCAACAGAATCGGATATCATAGAAGTAATAAAAAATTGGCTAGTTAGAAGTAAAGAACGCAGTAACAAGTTTCAATCAAAAAAGAAAACGGAAAACACTGTGTGTCAAACAGATTCCGTTTGTGAAACAGGCTCTGCTTGTGAAACAGGCTCCGTTTGTGAAACAGGCTCCGTTTCTGAGAAAGACCTTATTCAAGATTAAGATAATTATATGTATAACTTGCCGTTATATATATATAATTATTTGTTTTACATTTATTACAAATTAAAAGTAAAATTTTAAGGTTTTAAATACTATTAATTTGATTGTTCTGCTACTATATATATTATTTGCATTTATTATTTTTGTTTTTTTTATTTAGTGCACATTTATCAAAATTGCTTTTTGTTTTTATTTTAAAATTGAGTTCTTTTTATTTTAAAACTTTAAAACACAACAACGGTTGAAACAACAGTTTTTAATTGTATAGAATATATTATATATGTATGTATTAGAAATAACTTCATTGGATATCTGTACTATACATACATAATATGACATTTAAAATGTTTTTCGAAAATTATAATAAAAAATAAATGCTAAAAAATTATATTAATATACAAAAATATATGTATACAGTGAATATGTTTATTACATCCACTGTTTATATGTACATACATTTTCGTATATCCATATAATTTCTTTAGCATTTATTTTTTATGATATTCGAAAAACATTTTGTACGTCATATTATGTATATAGTACACGGATATCCAATGTCGAATAAAATTAGCTGGAATCTTGATATAATATATATATATATATATATATATATATATGTACAATTAAAGGTAGATAATTAAAGTATTAGTTTAAAAATTTGTCACATTTTTATAATAAAATACTAAATACAAAATGATCAAAACCTATATATGGCTGTATATTTGAATCTTTTTGAACCTCTCAAATAATATATACATATAATATATGAAAATGTATATACATTAAATGTACATATAGATATATATATTGGATATACGTAGTACATGCATATGATGGACAGTATACGTTCTTTCGATATACATAGTACATGTATGTGCGAGGTACAGTATACGTTCTTTGGATGTACATAATACATGCATGTGATGTACAATATACGTTCTTTGGATATATATAATACATACATGTGATGTACAATACACGTTCTTTGGATACACATAGAATATGCTAAAAGTGCGACGATATGGATATACAAAAATGTATGTTCCATGTATGTACATTGGATGTACAAATGGATGTATAATAGATCTACCTGAGACCTACGGTGCATTGCTTTTAAACATCTATACGATCTGCAATAGACATCTTTCAGATGTGTTATGATATACACAGGATATCCAGAATCCATTTCCGTATATTCTATGTACATCTAGGGGATCTTTTGTGCTGACTGGGATAATTTCACTGTTGTTCATAATAAAATTATAAAGATGCGTTTTCTACCATTTTTTTTGGTTTTCGGTTGATCTGATTTAAAATGTTGAACTGCTATAACCTGTTATTTTATAAAATAAATTAATTGTATTAATAAAATTTTGAAATATTTTGTTAATTAAGAATAAAATATCTAAATTGGTTAAAATTTATGATCATAAATTATTACTAAAATTTTAATATTATTATCAATAAGTATATAATGTATACATGTGTATAATGTGTATGTAGTATAGGTAAAGTATATGCATATGTTAGTGTGTGCGTGTGTGTGTACATGTGTGATTTGCGTGAGTATGTACACATGTATGTATATGCGTGCGTATGTATTTGTGTGTGTAAATTTAATTCTATAGTTATGATCAATGTTATAATTATTAATAAGCTGTAACTTACAAAATTATATCATTTTCTACAAGGTGCTCCAAAATTTCTTTGTAAACAAAATATTTTTAATTTTTTTTAGTTATTTACTTTAAAAATTGATGTTTTCTTCTAGAAAAAGAATCCTTAGAAATAATTTAAAGAAAAAAAAATATTTGTCTTTCCTGGAAAAAATCAAGGAAAAAAGATACTTAGAAACAAATAAATATTAATAAGTTTTTAATTTTAATTTTATTTTACTAAATTAAAGTAATATTTTTATTAAGAATTCTTAATTACAAACTTTATAAATAAATAACTATAGACTAATAAATAAATAAATGATAATCCTTAAGAGTCGCCAGTAATAAATAATGAAAAACTCTCCTCCAATTTTAAAGTCGACCAGACTGGCAATAATTTATTTTAAATAATTAGTTTAATTTACAACGTTTCGGCTGTCATTGCAGCCCTTTTCAAGTAATCTATAAACAATTATATACATATAAATATACTCTTAATGCGCTTAATCATACAAATAATTATAGATTTACAAAAATATATATGTTTACATACCAGATTAATACAATAAATCATATTTACAGCAAACCCCCGACAAAATTAACCATTGTTTTGATGAACAATGTATAACTGACAGAAGTAAGCCCGAAATAAATAGATGCCCAGTCAGCACAAAAGATCCCCTAGATGTACATAGAATATACGGAAATGGATTCTGGATATCCTGTGTATATCATAACACATCTGAAAGATGTCCATTGCAGATCGTATAGATGTTCAAAAGCAATGCACCGTAGGTCTCAGGTAGATCTATTATACATCCATTTGTACATCCAATGTACATACATGGAACATACATTTTTGTATATCCATATCGTCGCACTTTTAGCATATTCTATGTGTATCCAAAGAACGTGTATTGTACATCACATGTATGTATTATATATATCCAAAGAACGTATATTGTACATCACATGCATGTATTATGTACATCCAAAGAACGTATACTGTACCTCGCACATACATGTACTATGTATATCGAAAGAACGTATACTGTCCATCATATGCATGTACTACGTATATCCAATATATATATCTATATGTACATTTAATGTATATACATTTTCATATATTATATGTATATATTATTTGAGAGGTTCAAAAAGATTCAAATATACAGCCATATATAGGTTTTGATCATTTTGTATTTAGTATTTTATTATAAAAATGTGACAAATTTTTAAACTAATACTTTAATTATCTACCTTTAATTGTACATATATATATATATATATATATATATATATATTATATCAAGATTCCAGCTAATTTTATTCGACATTGGATATCCGTGTACTATATACATAATATGACGTACAAAATGTTTTTCGAATATCATAAAAAATAAATGCTAAAGAAATTATATGGATATACGAAAATGTATGTACATATAAACAGTGGATGTAATAAACATATTCACTGTATACATATATTTTTGTATATTAATATAATTTTTTAGCATTTATTTTTTATTATAATTTTCGAAAAACATTTTAAATGTCATATTATGTATGTATAGTACAGATATCCAATGAAGTTATTTCTAATACATACATATATAATATATTCTATACAATTAAAAACTGTTGTTTCAACCGTTGTTGTGTTTAAAGTTTTAAAATAAAAGGAACTCAATTTTAAATAAAAACAAAAAGCAATTTTGATAAATGTGCACTAAATAAAAAAAACAAAAATAATAAATGCAAATAATATATATAGTAGCAGAACAATCAAATTAATAGTATTTAAAACCTTAAAATTTTACTTTTAATTTGTAATAAATGTAAACAAATAATTATATATATATAACGGCAAGTTATACATATAATTATCTTAATCTTGAATAAGGTCTTTCTCAGAAACGGAGCCTGTTTCACAAACGGAGCCTGTTTCACAAGCAGAGCCTGTTTCACAACGGAATCTGTTTGACACACAGTGTTTTCCGTTTTCTTTTTTGATTGAAACTTGTTACTGCGTTCTTTACTTCTAACTAGCCAATTTTTTATTACTTCTATGATATCCGATTCTGTTGCAGATTTTGTCTTGGAGTTCAGTCGAACAACACCTAAAATCATTTAGTAAATATAAAAGTTACGCACGCATATGAGCATTACATAACGTAACTGTGCAACATAACCGGTGTGAACAGATCTGCGAACTTTAATGCGTAACATCATCATATAATACATATATATTACAGATATTAAATAAAAAATTGTGAATAAAAAAATGAAAGCGACAAAGTAATGTAACAAAATTAAATTCAAATTCAAATTTTTCTATTTAAATATTATTGATTACGCAACACAGTTATGTTACGATGAAACTTGATTCAAGCGTATATGTATATGCTTGAAATGGTTTTGATGTAGAGTATATAAAATAATATATTTTACCAATGATCACTTGGACGAACTTTAGCGATTTAAAAGCTTTTTTTGCCGAGCTCCCTCCCAGGAATATAGCATTCCAACTTCATTTGAAATTGCTCTCGACATAATGGCTTTGATTACATGGGGAAGATCATGTGCCTCCAATTAAACGCAGTTGATGACTCTAAAATATAAATTCACAAAATAAAAAAGTTCTTTATTAGAAAATAATTTTCATCATGTAAAATATAATCTAAATAATATATAATAATATAATTAAGTACACACCAGTGCATGTATGTTATCAGCTGAACTCGATAGCCATTCTTCCATCGACTTAAATTTTCCTCCTTTAACGCCGGAAACGTTGTATTAAAGAAAAAGCCGTATTGTGTACATTTTTTTCGGTATAGCAATGGTTTTTTTTTACAAGATTTCCCTTTTATCCAAAATTTTTTTAATTTTAAGATTAAAGATAATTTTTGGGTTTTTTTGAATTTAAAATTCTAAATTAATTATTTTGGGAATTAAAAAATTATAAAAAAAAAAATTTTAAAAAAATACAAAACAATAAAGAATAAAAATAATTTTACCCTTTTACGGGAACGCATCTGTAGTTTGCTTGTTTTATCAAAATAAAAGAAAATATTATCTTTTTAAAATTTAATAATGTTTTTAAAATTTTGTAAAAAAAAATTGTTTAAAGGCCATAATACTTGGGTGAATTCAATGGGGCAAAAAAATTTAACATATGTTTTCCTTTGATATAGCTACAGCGGACACCGGGCCGTCGAGCTTTTTACCAGGAAATACTGGTTTTGTTGACGATTTTTCCCCTCCGTTTAAAAGTCCCTTGTCCCCGGTTTAAAGGGGAATAAATTAAATAAATTTATTTAAATTTATTTAAATTAATTTATTTATATTTTTTTAAAAAATTTTATTTTTGAAAAAAAAAATTTGTTTTAAAAAATTTTAAATTTTTTAAAAATTTATTAAATTGTTATTAAAAACCCAAAATATTAAAATAAAATAAAAAGGGGAAAAAATTTAAAATAAAAAACCAAAATTTAAAAAAATACATTTTAAAAAAACTTTTATTTTTAAAAAAATCAAATTGTTTTAAAATTAATTTTTTTAAAAGAATTATAATTTTTTCTTTTTTAATTTAAATTTTTGGTTTTGTCCCCCTTTTTTTTAAAACAAAGGGTTTTTTAAAAAAAAAAAAGATTAATTAAAAAATATTTTAAATTTAATCTAAAAATGTTTTAAAAAAAATTCATTTTTTATTCCCCTTTAAAGCCGGTACGTATTTAATTATTTGTAAGCCGTATTTTTTTAAAATTTTGATCTGAAAATAAGAAAATAAAATTTCAAAAGGGTTTAATTTTAAAAATACTTTTCTTGTAATATTTTGACTTTCCTTGGGGCGATCATTATCTGTTAAATATAAAGGAAAATTTATTTTTTTAAAAAAAAATGAAATTTTATAAAAAAGTTTACTTTTCCGGTCCTTTTCCCAAAAAGGGGAAGTAGGGTATGTGTTGCTATCTTTATCAGTATGTTCATAAATTTTTTTTTTTCTGATAATTTTTGTCCTTTTTTTTGCCTTTTCCCCCCCTTATGTTTTTTTATTTTTCTTTTTCGTTAAAATCCCCGTAGATAAGATCATCGTACTTTTGGGTTTAATTGCCTTTTTTTAAAAGTTTTTCCCCAAAAAATTTACTTATTTTAACCAAAAACAAAAAAAAATTATACCTAGTTTTCTTTAGAATTATATTTAAAAAAGGTGGACAAAAAAGAAAAAAGTTTAGAAAACAAAAAAAAAACCCCGAAAACGGGGGGGGGTGAAAACAAAAAAAATAAAAAAAAAAAAAAAAATTTAAAAATGCAAAACAATTTTCCATATTGCCTAAAAAATTGCTCCGTTTTTTCACCATTTAATAGGAATATTTTTTTTTTTAGGCCCTTTAATAGTGTATTTTTTAATTTTTTTTTGGGGCCAAAAGACAGATTCTTTTAACAAAAAAAATTTTTTGTTTTCAATATTGAAAATGTGTCGATAATTTTTTAAAAATTTTTAAGACAATTTAAAAAGCAGTAGGGAAGCAATATATTGACATTATATGGAAAACTAGTAATTTTTTTTTTGATCTTGTAAATCTCCCCATTTGAAAAAATAGTATTATATTTATAAAAATTTTAATATCAAAAAAAAAAAACATGGTTTTGAATAAAAATTTTGGGGAATATTTGATACCCCATTAAAAAATTTTTATTTTGATTGATGCAAAATTTTAGATTTAACGATAGTTTAATCGGAAATTTGACAAAACAACAGTACTTTTTAAAAAATTTTAAAAATAATTAATCGTTTTAAGTTTCCTGTATGCGGAAAGGTCAATTTTATTTTTTAAGGACCATTAAAAAGTTCTGAAAAAGTTTTTGGAATTATCATTTACAAAAGTATTGGTTGCAAAAAAATTATTTCCTCCTAACTTACAAACAATTGTTTTTTGCTGGCGAATGTCTACGGATTACTTTTTTAACTTTTTTCATATGATTTTTAAATGCAAAAACCTGAATTCACAATGAACCAATAAAGACACAAACACTTAATGCAATAGACTATGATGTTTTGTGAAAAAAAATCGGGGCCCTAAATTTTAATTTTTAATAAAATATTTTTTTAGGTCTTCGGCAAGAAATTAAATTTTTAATTTTTGGGGACTGAATTATAATATTGAGCTAGCTAATTAGCATAAAAAATATTTTTAAAATCTTTTAATGGATTCTTTTTTTCAAAATATTTGGGGCCGGGTTTTAACGAAAAATCTAAATTCGGTTCCCTTAATTTTTAAATTCTTTATTGGCGGTTTTTTTTGCAAATTTACAAGGAATATATTTTTTTTTAAGCCTGAAATTATTGTTAATTTTTTTAAATTTAAAGCACGTAATTTTGAGGAGGGTTGCCAAATTCCCCCATAACCCTTACAAAAAACAAATTTTTTGTTTAAAACCCAAAAGAAGATTTTGCATATAATCAAAGGTACATTTTCAAAAATATTAAAATTGGGAATTTTTAAGCCAAAGGTTTTTCCCGTGTGGGTTCGATTTGAAGGGTATTTAAATGAATGACTGTCTTTTTTTAAATTTTTAGTTCAACGAAGCTAAAACGTTATTAACCCAAACCCCTCCTATCACATTCTACATAGAAATAACCTAATGACTTTTAAAAGATAAAATGTAGATTTTCCGGGGATCCAAAATTTAAAATTAAAATTTTTAATTTACATAAAAAGTGTATCATTATTCCATTTTATAATTTTTTACTTCTTACAAAATCCTTTAAAAATTATTGGTTTAGGTTTTTCATTTCCTAAAGTAAGCTATTTGAATCTTTATTTTTAGATTTTAATTTATTAATGTACCCAAAATGGCCAAAAGGGAAATTTATGTGTTTTTTGTTTAAAGGGAGCCCCTCAATATTTAAATTTCCAGAAAAATCTTTTTTTGATCGACAGTTTCTTATGTTTCAAAAATAAAAAATTAGTGACTTTGGGATACCAAAATAAAGTTGAAATTTTTAAAGAAATTTGATTTTCGGGGGGTTTTTTTAAAAAAGTAGGGATCAGCTGCAAGATATTAATTAAAGATGGTTCTTTGGTATTATCTTAAAAATGTTTTAAATGCGTAAAAACATTTTGTAATAGACCATTTTTTAAATTTTGTGGAAGAGATTCCCTTTGGCTTTGCAAATAAGGAGGTGAAATATTGTATTTACGTTGCTGTAAATATTAAAAGAATAATCATTTGTTTCCAAATTATTGGTATTTTTAAAAAAAGGGGATATTTTTAAAAAACATTACAATTATCATTTTTACATTATTACAAAAATCAATTACAAAACAAAATTTATTTAAAAAACATTATAATTTTTTTTCAATTTTGAAAATAAATTTATCTAAGAATATTTTATTTTTTGTAATTTATCCGTTTTCCCTAATTTTTGCTAAGACATAAGTTTTCATTAACTTTCCCACAATTTTTTTCTTTGACTTTTTTTTTTAGGCATTTTGAATTATATTTAGGGAAACAAAAAATTTAAAAAGATAAAAAATGCAAAAAGATTTTTAGATCCCAATGATGAATCGAATTGAACGTAAATCCCAAAAATAAAAAATTTATAAAGCCCTTTTTACTTTATAAAATAGCGAAACAAAAAAATTTTTAAAAAAAATTAAAACTTTTTATATAGCAAATGTTTTAATTGTTTAAACTTATACTATTTATTAAAATAAAAATAACCCAAATATGGATTTTATTTATCACTTACAGTAATGCAAATGTTATTTAAAATATATTTTTTATTAACAAATTTGCCCCCTACAATGCATATTTTGAAAAGAATTCAGAAGATATCTCGGAATATCTTCTAAAACGTCTTTTTAAATGCTGTTGTATGAGTAAATTTATTTATAAAATGCTAATTCTATTTCTTTTTAAAAAATTGTACTAATTTCAAATTTTTTCAAAATATAATTTTTCAATTTGTTTAGGTTCCCTTTTTTTAAATTATTTTTTTTCTTAAAATTTTTTATTTCTAATTTTGACCCTAAAGATTCCCCAAGATATTTCTGAATGTTTTTTAATAAGCATGCGGTGGACTTTAAAAATGAAATTATTTTAAAAAAAATAACTTAAAAATTTAACCAAACAAAATTGAAAATAAAATTATATTTTTATAAAAAATTTAAAAATTGATAGCTTTTTAAAGCAATAGTTTAGCATTTTTATAAACCAAATTTATTTTTGCAGCTACATATTTAAAAAGGGAAATCAGAAGATATCCGAAGATATTTGGAGTCTTTTTTAATGAGCGGATTTTTATATAAGTACTATAAAAAAATTAAAAAAAAAAAATAACTGAAAATTTGGGCCCAAACAGGATTGGAAAAAAATAATTTTATAAAAAATTTAAAAAAAAGAATTTTAAAAAAAAAATTTAAAAGTTAGTACAGCTTTTAAAAGCAAAGATTTATGATTTTATATTCCCCTTTTTAACGCAACTATTCAAAAGACGTTCAGAAATATTCCCAAGATATTTCTGCTTCTTTTGAATGTGTTGTGCTGTAGATTATATTAATTAAATTTTTGGGCTAGCAGTTAAATTTTTGTTTAAAAAATAAAAAAATTTAAGAAAAAGTTTTTTTGTAATTAGCTTATTTTAAAAAAAATAGTAATAAAATAATTTAAGACTTTTACGGACCCTTTTTAATTTAATAAAATATAATGCCTGTGTCTTCCCCAAAGAAAAATTTTTTTTCACACAAACACCCCAAAACTTTTGACAAATTAAAAAGTCGCAAGTCGATTTCTAGATTTTTTAAAACGTGGTTACTGATGAAAGATTAATGAGAAAGGAAAAGTAATGATAAAGGCCCAAAAAGAGCAGGAAGACAAATGAAAATGTTAGCCGAGGTCGCAAAACTACGGGCAGGGGAATCACTTATCTCCATTAGGGATATGTTGTAATTTATTAAATTTTTAAGATGCCAAAATTTAAAAAAATATTATTACGTATTAGGGCATAATTGCTCCCAAAACTATACCAACGTATATACTTTTTAAAATTTGCAAAATATTTTAAAATTTTGCAATATATATTTTATATAATTAATATATATTAAATTTAAATTATTAATACAAAGTTTACCACTATTTATTGTGCCTATTAGCATTTATAAAATAATACTCTATGTAACAAAAAAAGCCGCGCCTAATTTCTTATTATAAATATTTTTAGAAATAAAGAATATAACGTAAAATTTGGACAAACATAATGTAAATATATAGGTATAGAGAAACTGTGTCATTATTTTCATTATTTTAATATATTAATGTGGAATAATATTATTAATTAAATTCTATATTATTAATTTTATTAATTACAATTAAGTTATTCATATTTATTTGTTTTTAACTTTCTATTGTTTTTCAAGGAAAAACAAATATTTCTTTTTTCATCGTTTCTAAGGAAAAAAAAAGACGCTAGCAAAAAACCGTAGAGCATTTCTTGTGTGTATCGACTCCAAGACGGTTGTGTAGTACATTCATTTTCTTTTTAACGTAAGTATTAAAGATTATTATGCTGAAAATATCAGTATCAAAATTAATAAATTCTACTTTCACAGAGCAAAATTTTGGTATAAAACTCAATGTTGAACATTATTTATATTATTAATAATTGTTAAAAAAGCATTTAATAATATAAACACATTAATATAGGTTTAACATGGCTTTAAAAGAAATAACAAATACCAATTTGTTTACAAAAAAAGAAATTTTGGAGGACATTATGGAAAACGATACGACTTTGTAAGTTATATTTTCTTAATGATTATGCATATTAATAATTAGTTATAATATTATAAAGAAAATAAAAACTATAAAACTAAATTTACACACCTCGCGCGCACACAGTCACATGCATACATAAAAACACACACACACACACACACACACACATACACGTACACTTAAATTTTCACATGTAACATACACATTATACATTTAAATATACATAGATGCAGATACACACAAATATACAAACGCATACGCACAAAAACACATATACATATACACATTATATATTTATTTACAATTATAGTTTTACATTAAATAATTTTAGCAATAATTTATAATTTTAAATTTTAATTATATTAGATATTTTAATTTTAATCAAACATTTCCTTATTTCAATCAAATAAATTCTTTCATTATAGTGAAATAACTGGCTACGTCAGTTCAATATTTCAAATTAAATCAACCACAAGAAATGGCAAAACAACGCATCTTTTTAATTTTATTATGAGCAACGGTGAAATT
>NW_028191028.1:0-37872 GCF_048542155.1 Nylanderia fulva | reverse complement strand
CTTATGTAACAAGCTTTTTTTGGTTTTCTTCGGAATTTTTCTAATGCAATCAAATTAATAAGGAATATAATGATTTAACATGATTATATTCTAAATCTGTTGGTGAAAACGTTACGTGCAACAAATATATACAATTTAAGTTATTAAAATTTTATTATTTTTGTAAAATATCATTGACTTTGTAGAATACTTGAAAATATTACAATTCTATTTCTTAATAATAAATTAATTAAATTTAATAAAGGAAATAAAACATTTTATCGTGTTCTGATATTGGACTTATTAACCATAGCGTGTAATTAAATATTATAGGTCTACGCTTATTGTGATAAAGCTCTTTGATTGTTAATTGACTGAAATATAACCTAAGAGCTTTGGACATTCACATTCCACAGTAATCAAAGAGTTAGGATTATCAATTCTTTAAGGTAACGTATTGATAGTTTGTTCATTACTTATCATAATGCAAATACAATTTGACTTTATCACTTTATAATTATTAAAAATCGTTTTAGAGTGAATCTTATGTAACAAGCTTTTTTTGGTTTTCTTCGGAATTTTTTATAATGAACTCATAAATGTTTTGTATATGTATAAAAAATTTCATTTTAAAAAAGGTAAAAAAAGTTGTTAAGTCCGCGTCAAAAACTATATCTCCAAAATCTTACAGAATCTTAAAACATATCTGAAAAATAATCTATTTAAAATATATAATGACATTAAAAACTTGCAATAACAAAAATATAAACATTAAAGACTTGCGACAAAAAAAATTAATTTAAAAACTTAACATACATATATTATATGGCATACATATATATACATATATTACATGAGGTGAGACACGGATGTGATTTATTTATAATAAATAAACGTTATTTGAATGTAATGTATAAAAAGATTGTGAAATAGTTACATGTTTGAACACATAAACGCTATCTAGCTATCCAAAAAAAAAGTGTATTACCACACACACACACACACACACACGCGCGCACGCGCACGCACGCACGCACGCACGCACGCACGCACGCACGTATACATTCTTCTTTATAATGCTCAGAATAAAAAATCAGCACATGATCCACATTCTCTCAAAAACCATGAAATATGACACATTTTTCATACATAATTTCCAATATTTTTAAACATAATTAATTGTAACAATAATTTTTGGTATCACTAGTCTAGGTTTCATCACAGTAATAATTTAAAATATGATATTTAGTATTAAGGCAGAAAATCTATAACTTGGCAAAAATAATCTTATTTATTTTATGATCTCCTTCGACAGCGCACTGCTGATTTCACTAAAACATCTGATAGCTATTACATTGACTTTGCAACCATATTTTCTAATTGTATTCCGATTAACTTCTTCACAATTATTTTTATTAATCAGTGTAATTTCTGTAACATGTAATGTTACGAAAATTGTATGTTACTTTGCACTTATTATTATATTAATTTTATAAATATAATTAACTTTTTTATAATTTTTATTATTATTAGCATAAAATACATATTTATAAATATATAATTTTAATATTGATTGATATAATATAAAAAACACCGATGTATACCTTAATTATATATTAAATAATGCAGAACATTACACAAAACATTTTAAAACTATTATAATTATATATAATGAATATTTCAGATTTTTATACGATAATGAATAAAATAGACAAAAATATAAAATAATATCAATTGTGTGTATGTGTGTGTAAAATGAAGACGAGTAATAAGTCATAATGAGTCAATGATCGATATTTATCAATTTGTTGCATATTGAATATCATCCAACTATCCTCTTGAAAAAATAATAGTTTTGATTTTCTGCTTGAATTTGCGCATACCATGGAATATAAAAAAATCGTAAAAATCGGGATATGTTTCTGTAATATAAGTAATAGGTAAGCAATCAATCTCTAATTCATTAATATTTTCTATGGACCATCGGAAAAATGTTTCGTACACCGGATGACTATAATCTCGTATTATTTTTATGAGAGGACAATGCTTTTCCAAATCCCAATTATGCAAGTAACGTAGATCATCATCTGTTTGTGATTCTGCAATTTCCCTCATAAAATTAATAAAACTTGGGCGATGTAATTGGCTAAATTCACAAAAAATTTAAAATATGTAGAAAAACATTACAAATACGTGAAAATTGTTTGTGTAATATTTATGTTATAAAACATTTTAATAAATACTAAGAAACAAAATATAAAATTGCATTTTTCTTTATAAATTTGTTATATCCCCCAAAGATATACAATAGATATAACTATTAAAAGTTAACTAATATTAAGAAATGGGTACTCGTATTGCATCCGCAATTACGACAGACACTGACCGCGTTAAAAAACGCATACGATGCGAGGTATACGCGGAATCAGAATTACGACAGATAATGACCGCGTTAAAAAACGCATACGATGCGAGGTATACGCGAAATCAGAATTACGACAGATAATGACCGCGTTAAAAGCGCATACAATGCGAGATATACGCGGAACAGAAATTGATCAACGTGCAAGCAAAGCAGAAGGACTTTGAATCTGCTTCGCTTGCACCTAGATTCTCGACCTGGGAAACCTGTTGCCAGGCACCCCTTCCGATCGGGAAAACTTCAAAAAACAACGATATAAAAAGAGAGTAGAGACGCGACAGCTCGCTCAGTCGCAGACACAAATAATCGCTCTAACCACGATCTCGCTAAACCGCGCGCGCACCTAGCATCGACTCGCAGTTGTGCGCGATACGCGGAGTAATAGAAAGTCAGTGCCGCACATACGATAAAGCTTGTGTTGTTTGCTTTGCAATGTTTTAAATCAAAATGACGTTTGTTCACCATTTCCAATAAAGACAATTTAAATAGTGTTAATGATTTTTTATGAATATAAAGAATATTATAAAGAAAACAAAACTATATTTTTCAGTTTAATTTGTAGCTTTTAATTTTAAGCATTTTTATTTAGTGTAAGCTTTTATGGGTTCTTATAATGAAAGTATTCCGTTCAAAAACTTGTCTCATACATTTTTCTATATAAAAATTAATTAAACATGCATTTTGTTCAGATTGCGCTTCATAAAAAATCTTATATAATCATGTCTATGATTATATTTTCGTTTAAATGCAATTTTACAGAAAATTTACCAAAGTTTATTAATAAAGAGATGTTACTAATTCTTTTCCACTCATAAAATTTAATGTCAAAATAGATTAGGCAAGTTTTGGAACAGATTGCTTAAATATTATATTGATATATAATATATATAATATTACATAGATTTTATATATAATAAAATATTAGTAGTATTCCCAGGTAGGGAATCGCGTAATTTGATGTCAAAATGACCTCATTTGACGTTAGAATAAGATCATTTGACATCAAAATAATATATATTGCTATTTGGGTTATAGATTATAAATAGGATATGCTAAAAATTATCGTATTTTTTGTTTCTGAAAACGCGTTACTTTTTCTATATTATAAATATTAATTTTGATTTTGATACAATTACTGTTTCCATATATATCCATACATATAATTTTTGTTTTTTTAATTGGTAACGCAAAATTTTTTGTTTTATATATAGGTACTTCAAATTAAAGTTTATAAAAAATGCTAAATCTAATACTAATATTCTAATACACATAAAATTTTTGTAGCCATTTGATTTATTTATAAAATATTAGTTAAGGCTTAATTAAACCATATTATAAAATATGACGTCAGAGGCAAGAAATTATATGAAGCTGTTCTTGCAAATTATATCGAAATAAATAAGATTATTCGAGCAATAATATGAATTAATGAAATCCGTAGAATACTTTTTTTACTTCGTAAATCTGCAAGTAGCTGTAAATAATCTTGCTCAATCATGTCCACGTTTACTGAAAATGTAGGACATATGCAAATAAGTTATACGCATATTTATTAACAAATAGGGAGTTTGACGGATTTTACTAATTCATATTATCAAACACAGTATAATTACATTCAAAAACTTATTTATTCGATATATATTATATAAAAAAGAAACCTCATGTTATTTCTTGCTTCTGACATCATAATTCAATACAGCTGTAATGAGGGATCAGTAGATGAAACGTACGCAGTAGAAAAAATTGAAACAATTTTGTCTTAAACACAAAATTGTTTCAATTTTTTTACAGGATATTTTATGTATTAATTATTAATAGTATTAATATTATACAAACATTTTGATCTGTTTATTTTTTCAAATAGATAAAGTACTTTTTAAAACAAGCTTCTTAATAAATTGTAATTTAACGTACTTATATTTTTTAAGTTTCTTATTTATGGAATACTGTGATCACAAAGAAATAATGTTTAATTTCTTGTTTAAAATATTTCAAAGTTTAATTTTAATATATTATAATATACTTTAATATAATATGTTATATAGATGTAATATATATTAAAAATATATAAATATATATATATATATATATATATATATTCGTAAATACGTATATTGTTTTTATTGCAAGTACCTACATCTGTAAACACAATACAAGATATTTTAGTAATTAAATTTATGTACAGTGTATATTCGTGTATGGCATATTCTATGTATGTATAGTGATCTACAAACGATGTACATTGGATGTCTTTAATATGTACAGATATAATGCACGTATATATATCCATACAATGTGCCTCATTTGTAAATCACTGTATATACATAGAATATCATTTATATACATAGAATATCATCTATAGATGTATATAGATGCAATTTATATACATTGGATATGAAAAAAATATTTAGTGTATATGTAAATTATCTGTCATATACTTTCCACGAATGTACATGGAATGTACCTATCTATACGCATATATATTGTATGGATATACAATGTATAAACAGAACATTAAATTTATATACAAATAGGATATCCAATGTACATTGTTTATACATCACTGTATATACATAGAATAAGTCATATTCACAGACGTATATGGAATACACATACATGAGATGTCCAATAAATATTTATTGTATATGAAGGAAGGTATTTGCTATATATATGTACTTCTCTGTATGTACATATACATAGAATATGCAGCAAATATACACATGTATATTACATGGACATACAGTGTACATACAGCGCGTTGCATTTGTACATACCTATGACATCCAGTGTATGTCATTTGTGTATCATTGTATGTCTATAGAATATGTGATATCCACTGATGTATATGCAATGTATTTTCAATGAATATCAAAATGTTTTCTGGGTACCGATATTAAATTAAATAATATTTCAAGATATAGCACTGCATAATTCGAAAACTTAAAATTATATATATGCATATATGTTTGGGCGAACTCAGATTAGATATAATTAAAATGCATTAATTATAGTTTAAATCATTATTGGCAGTTGTATTTTAAAAGTGTTATATATATTCAAATAATGAAGAAGATATACTAATATGCATATATACATTATGCTTGACAAATATGTTCTGCATTGATTTTATATATTTATGTAATTTATCGTTAGATATACTGTACCAATTGTCGTACAGACGGAATATGACAGATCCTTTTCCAAATAGATAAAACTCACAACATCAATCATGAAGTAGATAGATAAAATTGCACAGTAATTGCGCAACATGAAGCCGTGTTCATTTCGGAGTTCTGGCAATATGGAATACACTAGAAGTATTGCTCCCAAAAATAATATACACAATAAATTCAAGCTGGAATATACTAGGTGTATGCATAAGTCTTTTCCGGTTTAATTAAGAGATGGCCCCAGCGAAAAGTACGCAGCGTATTAATTTAACACATACGTCATTTTGTTCGTCTGACATAACTACAAACACACACAAGTTGAGTCCGCCAAAAACTAGCGTCTTTGTTTTATCGTTCAGTGATCATGTCGCGTTTTGTGCCTGAAACGAGCATTTGCGGCACGCATTGCTTTTCTTTATTTAATCAAAAGAAAAAGGCTGTTGAAAGTCATCGTTTGCTGGTAGAAACATATGGTGAACACGCTTCATCGATTAGAACATGTGAGACATGGTTTTGACAATTTAAAAGTGGTGATTTCAATGTGAAAGACAGTGAGCGCTCTGGTAGACCACAAAAATGCGAAAACGAGCAATTGCAGGATGATGACTCAACTCAAACTCAACGGCAATTAGCAGAAGCATTACATGTATCACAAGAAACAATCAGCAGACGTTTACGAGCAATGGGAAAGATCGAAAGACGACCGGAATGGGCCAAAAGACATAGCAAAGTGATTTTGTTACACGACAATGCGCCGTTTCACACAGCAAAACCAGTGAGACACCTTGAAATCGCTTGGATGGGACATCCTTCCGCACCCGCCGTACTCCCCAGACCTGGTGCCATCTGACTATCACCTTTTCACATCAATGGGGCACGCGCTCGCAGAGCAGCACTTCAGCAATTTCGAGGAAGTTAAAAAATGGCTCGACAAATGGTTTGCCGCAAAAGATAAGCAGTTTTTCTGGCATGGTATTCTTAAATTACCTGAAAGATGGGCGAAATGTGTAGAAGCCGATGGCCAATATTTTGAAGAAAAAAAAATTAATTTCCCTTGAAAATTACGTGTTTTTTTTACCAAAAAACCGGAAAAGATTTATGCATACACCTGGTATATATATATCACATGAGTTATCGAACCATACTTAGGTATGTTCAAATATTTCCTGACATTTTCAATTAAAGGTTCTGAACAGAAAGCCACTTCAAACCTATTCCCCCTTTCCAAGAAGACGGCGAAGCAATATGATGTCGAATATATCGATTTAAATAATGTTTTATAAGGAGGTAAATAAAGGGAACCATTGGCAAAAATCTTATAATCGTATTTACCCTTGTACTCGTATACCATGTAACGTCGCGTTTTCAAGCACGGATCGTAAACGGCTAACTTAAAGAATTCGTCTACTCGCTTAGTTTCGTTCTGCAAGTAATATTATGGCAAGTTTCGTATGGAACGATGTTATTTTCATAACTATTCTTAGTGGAATTTTCAAAGACTTTATTTGACATGGAATCATTCATTTCAAGCAGGTTTTCATAAACCTTCTGTGACGTAGAGTTATTTTTATGATTGACATTTGTCGAATTGATGTGAGAGGATATCAATATTTTGTCATCATTCTCATGATTGTGAGCAAAACGCCTTCTTAGATTATGTATTATCGAATCTTCATCCTTGCGATCGATATTTGTGGAAATAGTGCTAAATTCATATTCCATTTCATTATGTTGCATATTGTCGGTAAACCTTTCATATAGATTATATCGGAGTGATTTTATCTTGTCACTATAAATTGTTGTAGAATCCGCATATATCTCGTATCAAACTGTCAAATTACGACCTTTGTCTTCGTTGTTGGTATAATTTTGCTGAGATTTCGATGAAGAAATAATGAGGAGAGAAAGCCCGCAACACAGAAACGCGAAATTTTTTACAAACATTATTTCACAAAACGATATACGCTAGAGAAATTAATAGTGAAATCAATCAAAACCTATTGGTACATTCATTATTCCTTATACAAATTTTAGTTTTCAATAATTAAAAGAATCTATATTAATATTGTGCCTAAATTAGTTTTCGTATTAATTGGTTGAAAGATATGTGCGTAATACACACATATAATAAAATTAAATTATCTCTTCCATTTTGATCTGATTTTATTCTAACAATGTCAACGATTACAATGTAGACGATTACGCGATTAATTTTTAATTATCACACTAGATTTAGTAAAATATAATGTATCACTATATTCGGCTTTGACGTTTCTTTCTTGAAAACAGAGAATATTGCATAAGTAATACGTGCTTGTACGAGAGAGGACATGAAACTACCGAGGATGACGAGTGGTGGATAATTTTACGACAAACACACACACACACACACACGCACGCACACACGCACACACACACACACACACACGCGCGCGCGCGCGCGCACATACACAGTCTTGTCTATTATAAAATTATACACTTATAACTCTTAAATATACAAGAAAAACAACGCGGGTATGCTGAATCTTCTGACATTAGTTTGATCAGTCCAGCAGGAAATCGGCGCTTCTAAAAAGAGCATGTAATAGACTTTGTTGTAGCTTTTCCGTGATGCTAATTGGCAGTCCCGATTCACGCTGTGCGCATAAGTTAGACATAATTTTGAATGAGTTACATTTTATGTGATTAATTTTGTGTATTTAATTTTTATGTATTTTATTTTGAATGTATTTAATTTTAATTGTATTACAAAAATATAATATTAGAATATTAATAATGACAATTTCAAATTGATAAGCACGAAATAAGGATATAGAATGATTAATATGCTTGCAAATTTGTTTTCTGTTCTTTTTTAATTTGAATTTTCTGTGTTAAGTGTTGCAGTGAATAAAGTAAGCTGATATTGCAACAAACTAATGAGATTCTGACTATGAGATTATAAGATTACGACCATCTTATAAAATCGTTACGCAAATTATAGAATTTTTTTGTTTGCAAACGCTTTCCAATAATTGTGTGTGCGATGTATAATTATTACGTTTCATAATTGTTGACAATATTACATCGAATAATATATTCCTCATGTTTAAATGATAGATATAGATTTTCCTCTCACAGATATACATACGTTCTGCTTCGGGAAGGAAAACACGTTAACCAAGTTCTATCATCATTGAATCATCATATATAGATAAGCTAGTATAAAATCACGCTTATTGATGCAAGCAATTTAAAAAAAAATTTATGTATTATAATTTTATTACAGTAAATTAATTATTTGTTACTCTAAGATGTATTACAGATAAGATACATTCCAGCAATTTTGAAAAGTAGCGTCAAGTTTTTTTAACTAAAATTTTTTATTTTTTTAATTTTTATTATTTTTAATTTTTGGATAAGTTTTTGATTTTTAATTTTTTGGAATATATTTTTGTTTGGCGCAACATTTTGATTTCATTACTTTTTTAGAAGTATTAATTTGACAACACAAGTTTACGCAATACTTTGAAACATACTGTTTTTTTATTACGTTTTTTTACATATCGTTGATCTGGGCGCCCTTTTACCTTTTTCTAAAAAAAACTTTTTTAGTTTCATTTTTACGTAAGATTAATGGAGTTACATTTTTTTCAAAAATGTTTGAGAGTTGGCTTGTGTTTTTTTACTATGAATTAGTGTGAAGCTAGTAATACAACATATTTTAGATTCGGCCAAATCGGAGGGAACGATGTCTGGTGTTGCCCTTGTAAGTGATAATTACGTAGAAAAACTAAAAGTAGAGATTAAGAACATTTCTGGTAGTGTTCCTGTAATGCTTGAAATTTAATAACAATTATGAATTATATTCGGCTCTAATATGAAACAAATATAAATATGTAGGCTGACAAAGCCGAACGCGATGTTGGTTATTGCGAAAATGAATTTAGCGCTACAATTAAATAATTATGCGTGAGTCATCAATTAAGATACTTTTCCTAAAAAATTTTGACAGTGTACCAGCAAATGCGTGCTTCGATCACAATTATTCAATTACAGCGAAAAAAAATACTTATTGCAATAATTGAGGTAACGACATCGCTCTTTTGACTTGTTTAGCGAACATATATTTATATTTGCTTGAAATTTAATTTATTGAAACTTAAATATGTTCTTCCTTCATTGCATATGATCGGCAATAATAGTCGTACATGTTAAATTAAAATTTGTTGTAGAAATACAAAGCGACACTTTTCTTCATAATTTAGTATTTTATGTGCAAGTTATGTTACATTTTTAAACTTATAACATAAATTTATAATTGTTTCTTACATATCAAATATTTTATATACATAATTACTATTAAATATTTTGCATTTTATAATGCAGAAATATTTATATTCAAATTCGAGAATTTATTCTTAAGTGCATAATATATTATTATAAAATGTTCTTAGCATCAAATGTGTGTGTATATGTATATATGAAAAAACGCGTTTTAGACATAGCTTATTTACATTAAACACCTATATACAAAAAATTCCATTTTACCAAACAATGAAAACCAAACAATAATTACACATAACAGTCGCAATTGGAAATTTTCGTAATTTATTTGTTTGTACCATGTCAGCAGTTTAAAACAAATTTTAATTTTTCTTTATATACTTATATTTATAAATATATAACATATTTTTATTTAAATCAGAATTATTTTTTATAATAATATAGCACTATATATTGCGTATAAATTTCATATACAAATATTTTTTGAAGAAAAATGTTTACAAAATTTAATTCTAGTAATTCCATTAATTTGATTTAATTATATGCACCAATAAGCCAAATTTGCCATGTGCAATTTGAAATAAAATCCTTCGAGGAAACCTATACATTACGTAAAATATAAATTTAAATTGTAAATATAAATTGTAAATTTACTTTTAATTTTAATTATAAATTTATAATCAATTGCAATTAATAATTAATTGTTGATTTTTGATTTTATAAAACTCTTTTCTTACACACTCACAACATTAGAATTCAATTCTATTAGATGAATCTTGTGTGACAGTTTTCTTCTCCGCAAGAGTTCGACATTTCCTACATAGATACTTCAAATGTGATATGCGATGTGTTAGTCGATGCATTCGTCTTGAATCCGAATCGTTTCAGTAACATCAACTTGATTTTTCTCTTCCACAAATATGATAAACATGAAGAAATTTTGTACTACATCTAACAAGGCTTTAACAATTTCAGTGTAATAACTATATTTATATAATTGTGTTGGTAATAACAACCTTGAAATTGTATACATAAAGCAATTTATACCTATAATGATAAACAACACGGTAAATAACTTTATATATAGATTTAACCTGCAAACAAATATATATTAATATTTGGTCATTTTTCAATAAAAATAATAAATTCTATCTACCAAATTATTAAATTGAAAAACGATGGAATCAATTGCAATTCTTAAAAGGGAGAAATGAGAAAAAAATTTTTATAGTGTAGGGGTATGATGGGCGTGAGAGAGAGAAATAGAATGTTTCTCTCACCGTTTCGATTAGGATATCGTGTTTCAATGGATAGGCCAAAGGTTTAATTTATTCCAACGCAAAATGATAGTATGTATATGTATGTATAATGTGCAATTGTGAATATTACACGTCTTCACGTCGACAATTCTTCAGAGCCGCATCTTGCCGTTTTCGCCGTCGTTCGATGTTTCGAAGAAGAGAGATATGATCTGTTCTGTTCGGTTCTCTATTGTCTGTCCCGATTCCCAAAAAGTCGGCATATTTATACCCGGTGTTAAAACCTTCCCTACCCGAAACATCGGACCAATCAGAATTACCTTCGTTCATCGCGCAGAACTGTGTTTTCGGTTTTCTCGACAAACAAAGGATCGCTCAGAACGCTTTCAATAATAAATATTACAAATAAATAAGTACCCGGCACAAGGTCGACAAACAAAACACATAAATCAGCTAATCTCATCGTCGGTTAACGTCTTTATAAAAAATGCCTACAATAGAAATATTTCAAAAATGTAATTTTTTAATGTAATAAATATATATTCGTTTATACTCTCTCCTTACGACATTTCGAGTATTACAGATTTTTTAAAAAAGACTCAATGCAAGTTACAGAAATACATGTTTTTTTTCTCTTATAGATTTATTACACAATAGAAAATATAAAAAAAGTATAAGCACAGTAAAATATATATATATATATATATATATATATATATATATATATCTTTGTAATTATAATTTTCTCCCCCTTTACCAGAAATGCGAATCAAGCAAGTCTGTGATGTCGGCAGAGATATTGACAAAAATATATCTGCAGAAATCTCATTAACATAATAAAAAATTATCACAGAGTGACGCAAAATGTGAGAATACACACCATTTCTTATTGTCATTAAATTGCTTGCTTTCCGAATCTGTTAGACTGAAGTTTGTATCCTTTTTGTAACGTTTAATGTTCCTTGCCGCACAGATGGATAAGGCAAATGCTACTAATAATACAGACAGTTTTGATCTAGTAAAAATACAATGCAAGTGCTTTCAAATCTGTAAGTATGATATCTTATATACTATTACATATTTTTAAAAAGCGTAACGTTTAATAAAGTTATTTTGAGACGTACGTTCCGCAGAGTACCAGCAAAAATCCTATTTTGAATTCTGGTCTCAAAATATATGGCAAATACTTGGAAATATAATCCACAACGATGACACAAACAATAGCAAGTACAAACGGACATCCTACGCAAAAATAGCATAATACACCAACTTTTTTTCTGATTGTCTGCTGTTTCTTTGTAACATAGAGAATCTTCTGCAAAAATTTAGGTATATATTATATTTAATTATATAAGTTGTAGATATAAAGGAAATCTCAATGTAAAATGTTAATATTTGACTTTGATCGAAGCTTTCTCGAAAACTCATTCTACACAATTATAAAAGTTTACTTATATAATACGACATGTGACACTCAATTATGATGAGAAATATAACATTGTATATCATTTAGAAACTATTATATATTTACATAGATATTCTACAGACCAAAGATAATTTAAATTTTTATTAAGTTGATAGGGGCAAAATATATATTTATGTTATAATAAAAAATTATTTTGTATTACATATTATACATAAAAATGATTAACGCAATCTATATCTCAAGCTTGTAAAGTGGAAAAAATTTCCAGAAAGTTTGTTTTATTATTGTGAATTAGATTTTTTTGTAATATTTTATAAATATTTTATAAATTAAATATATAATATTTATTATCTAATATATCCATTTCTAATTCCAAAAAATTTACGTTATCTTGACATAAATTTTTGATATATTTCATACTATAAACAATTATATAAAGACCAAATTAAAATCAGGAGCTAAGAATTAAAGTAACAATATAAAAATATTACCTGAATGTCCGCCACATATTAAAGCTCATGATACTTAACCAAAAGTAACCCGACATAAAACAAAAATATATTAAAAAGGCTGAAAATACATATAAATAAAAGGGTTTTAATAATAAAAAATTATTTTCATCATAAGCGTGCGTAAAAATAAAAAAAAAAAAAAAAAAAATTCAAGTTTGATTCTTCACTTTTAAACAGATTTATTTTACTATATTTTGTACTGTTTTTTGCACCATAAGTTTAAACATTTTTTTATTTATTATTTTAAATACTGATATTTTCGATTTTAAAAAATTTAAAAAAAATTCAAGACATTAACACTTCAAAATTCATAAAAAAAAATTTCGTTAATAAAGTATATACATATATAAAATATATAATATATATAATATGTTTGGGCAAACTAGATTATAATTAAAATGCATTAAATTTTAGGTTTTTAAATTTTTATTGACAATTGTATTTTTAAAAATGTGTTATATAATTCAAATAAAAAAGAAGATGTTTATGCGGATATAGTTATGCTTGACAAAATATTTGCAAATTTATTTTATTATTTATGTAATTTATGGTTAGAATATCTGTACCAATTTTTAAACAGACGGGATATGACGTATTTTTTGTAATTTAAAAATCTCACAATATCAAGCATCCTTTCCCAAAGGGTGTAACTGCACTGTAATTACGCAACAGAAAACCGGTTTCATTTCGGAGTCCTGGCATATTGGAAAAAAATAGAAAACTGCCACAAAAAAAATATACCCACTAATAGCAAGTGTTTAAAATATTTTTAAATACAAGATATTTCCAACGTCCTCAAGCGTGTTTTTTAAAAAAGGAACGCTTTGAAGTCGAACGGGGATTTAATTCCGCATTTTGTTCTAAATCAAAAACCCCCTTTAAATCTCCCCCCCTTTTTTCCGGGAAGACGCCGAGGCAATATGTGCAAATTTTAAAATTTTCCCTAATAATGTACATAAAAAAAAATCTTTGGAAAAAAATTTTATAATCGTTTTTGATGACCGATGGGTACCACTAACTTTGGCGATTCTGGGCATTATCTTTAGACGGTTAACTGAAAGAATTCGTTTACTCGCCCACTTTCGTTGGGGTTTGAATCTTTTGGGGTATTCGTACACATTAAAAAAAAAAATATTTCATTTTTTCTGGAATTTTTTGGGGTTCATTCCATCTCATGATATTGCCAAGAGGACAGCAGAATGAATAAAAGTTATTTTACGACAAGTTTTTTTATGGGACGAGGGTTTTTTCATAACTATTCTTATTTTGGAATTTTCAAAGATTTTATTGGGCAGGAAAATTTTTTTTAATCAAATTTTCAAAAAACCTTCTGTGACGTAGAGTTTTTTTTATGATTGACATTTGTCGAATTGTTTTTGAGAGTTTTTAAAATTTTTGTAAAAATTTTTTGATGTGAGCAAAACGCCTTCTAATTTAGTAGTATCAAATTTAAAATTTTCCCGCGATCGATTTTTCGTGGAAATAGTTTTTAAATCATATTCTATTTCATTATATTGCGTATCGTCGGAAAACCTTTTCATCCCAAATCATATCGCAGGGGGGTTTTTCTCGTCGCTAAAAATTGTTTTTGGGGAAACCCATAACCCTCGTATGTATGTAAATTATGCCCTTATCTTGTTTTTGGTGAAAAATTTGCGGGAGATTTCGATGACAAAAAAGATGAGGAGAAAAAGCTCACAACACAAAACCCCGCAAAATTTTTTACAAACATTATTCAAAAAAAACGATACCCCCCAAAAGGAAAATTTTGATAATTAAATCTTTCAACTGTTAGTATATACTTCTCATAAAAAATTTTAATTTTAAATTTTTAAAAAAAAAATCTGTTAATTTGTCCCCCTACTTTAGTTTTTGATTAATTAAATAAAAGGTATGTGTTTTTAAAGTGGTAATGTAAACAATAAAAATTTTTAAAATATTTTTTTCCATTTTGTATTTCTCTAAAAAATTTTAAAGAAATTGATTGTTTTTTAAATTTCCCTGTAAATGTTGACAATTTATGGGGGGTTAATTTTAATTATTTTCCCCTATTTTTTGTAAAACATAATGTAAAAAGTATATTCGGCGTTGACGTTTCTTTTTGGAAAGAAGAAAAAATTTTGCATAAGTAGTACATGTCTGTACGAGAGAGAAATGAAACTACCGAGGATCATCAGTCGTAGAAAAACTTTCCAGGAAACACGACCGGGGGAAATTTTAAAAGGGGCCCGTGCTTTTAAAAAGTTCCGAAATACGACAAAGAGCAAATAATTGGGGAATTATTTCGCCGTGCGTAACACTCCTGGGAAAATTTTAATCACGAATCTTTTTACAGTACCGATATCTAACTCCGACGCCAATACAGTACCGTCAACGGAACCCCCGCCGAACAAAAAATCACGCATTTTTTCTCATACACAGTACACACGTCATACTTTTTAAAATTATCCACGCCGTCCAAAATACCCGTACAGCGATACATGCATTACGCGAAAACATACACACACGCTTACACACACACCTCCCCAAAAAAAACGTAAATAGCACACACAATAAACAGTTTGTTTAAAAACCCACACCTGTCGCTTTTTGAATTTAACCCTTTTTCGAAAAAATTTTCATCCCGATTGAGTGATCCCGGCCCCTCGAGAAAACGGGTTTCCCTTATAGAGGGGGGTGATAATTTTTGGCATCTTCGGTCTTTTCCAAAAACACTCGAGGGGCGGGCCCCCTACACTAAAAAAAGGAAGCCGCTCCCCTTCCCCGTGTGTTGTTTTAAAGTTTAGCCACTTGTCCTTGTCGTGGCAACTGGATAGCGCCCGTCTTTCCAATTTTTCCCCAATCTATCGTATGCATTGTAATTGGTCCCCAGAATAGAAATAATGTAGGCATCTGTAAAAATAAAAAATTATAATTATATTTAAAATTTTTTAATATAATTTAAATTTTAAAAAAATATACTTACCAATCGAAAATATATTTTTGACCATTTGTTTGCTCAGTTTTGAGCTCACGAGACGAGACAAAAAATTTTTTTATGCACGCGAAAAAGCCCCATTCCCTGTTCGTTTCCCCCACGTACAGCCCGATTGACGTGTCTGTCTTTCTTTTTTTCCGAAAGACGTAACGGGACGATGTTCTCGTTGTCGATGAGTACACGTTTTCGGAGATGTCGTTTGGGCCCTTTAAAGTTTTTTAAAGTGGTTCACAGTCACTGGGAAACTCAATTTTTTGGAGATTCAACACTGTGGTGTAAGGGGGGATAGGAGGATTCTCGTTCCAAAATGTTTTCAGCGGGGGGACAGAGCGGCCACCACTGACCCTGCGAAACACGCATTTTCCGGGTCCCTTAACAAAACAACCGCTCTTTTTTCGGTAATTTGACCCTGGCATCCAGCGCGCATTGGATTATACTTGTTTATATTCACTGGGCCCAAAACGATTTTTCGCGACAAAGGGTCAGCCCCTATCGCGTTTGGAAAATCTTCTAGCGATGCTAGCGGGGGCTCGATTACGCGGCGCCGTACCACTCGCTACTCAGAAAAAGCAAAAAAGTTCAAAATTTTTCGGTTGAATTTTTTTTGGGGGGCGCTTGTCCCCCGGACACAAATTCGCCGTTGAAAACAGTGTTCACTTTCACACTGGCGTGTCTCTGCAGCACATTCTCCACGTTCTCGACTACAATGTCCGCGGCATTTTCCAAAAATTGGCGCGGTTCGATATAGTCTGCGTTAATTACCGCAACGGTCAGTATACGGCTATCAAACGCCGTATCGATCTCGCGCCAAACGAGTCTTTGCACGTTATTGCCGCCGCCGCCACTAGGCATGAATTCACCGACAAAAAGTCTCGGAAAGCCCCCCTTTGCACCCTCGGGGTTTTTAAAACCCCCATAGTATCCTACTTATCCCTCAACGGCGTGGCTGTCTTCCCCATTTTTAAATTTTGTTATTTCTGTTTGGGGGCAGGGAAAAAAAATTTCCCATCCCCCAAGAACCTGGTGGGGGAAAAATACAAAAAATTAAACCAAATTAGGGAAAAGGAAGCAATCAAAAAAGTGGGGAAACAAACTCTTTAACCTACTCAAAAAGGTGGCATTCAATTTACCTTCTCGGGTATCTAAAAAATCTAAACTGGGGGGAGACGGGAATTTCAGAAGACAGTGGTTTTATTCCCCCCAAACAGGGAATAAAAAAGTGATCACCATTTTTTTTTCCCAGAGACTGCATTTTTTTACAATCATTGAAAAAGTCATACAGAAACAGTTTCGGAATTATTTTTAATATAAAATTTAACCCTTCTTTTTTTTTTACAAGCATGGAAAAATTTCAAAGAAAAAATTTCAAACATCAATCAAAAAGTCTTAAAACTAATGTGCCTTAATATTTTAAAAATAAAATAAAAAAAAAAAAACATGCCATTTCACATTAATCACCAAAAAAAGCTAAGATTTCCCAATTATAGGGAAAAAATCTGCCCCTTTCAAAGTGGAGAAAATTTCAGATTTTCCCAAAGAGAACAAAAAAACCCATTTAAAACTCATAGTTGAAAAAAAGCGAAGTCTAATTAAGGGGGATGCCGGAGGTCTACTTTTCCCGGGCCAACGATTATATTTTTCCAAAAACCCAGATTTTTTTATTTTTTTAATAGAAAAAATTTTTTCCACGATTAAAGTTAAAAAAAAAACAAAAAAAATACGATTGCCCTCAATTTTTTATAAAAAGAAAAAAAAATTTTTAAATACGATTTTTTTTCGGTTTTCTCGCATCACGTAAATAAAATATTTACTTGTAAAAAAGTTTAAACCAATTTTACGTAAAAAAAGCCCCGCTTCGTCCAAAAATGAAAAAAGGGAATTTTAAAAGTTTCAAAATAAGTTTAAAAAATTCTAATAAAAAAGTTTTGGTTTTTGGGAAAATTTTTCATTCACTTTGTGTATGTGCGAATGACATTTGGGAATAATACAACCCAAACTTAGTTGCGCAAATTGTCGCAATAGAGGAGCGCAATCGTCCCGTAGACAAGGACGCAGTCATTTTTAATCTTGGGTCTCTTTTAATTTGTTTTGTCTTCGGGACCAGGGTTTTTTTTTATACGCCCTTTCTTCTGACCCCACACTCTCTCTCTCTCTCTCCCCCTTTCCTCTTTTCTCTCTCTCCTTTAAAATTTGTCTTTCATATTGTATGTGAGGGGTTTTGAGAGAGAAAATATGTTTTTCAAAAATTTTTAAAGAAATGAAATATAAAAAGGGCCCAATTTTAAATTTTGTGTATATAATATATATTTTATAGTGAGTGAGGGGGTCCCCACGGGAAAATCATTTTCAACGTATAAACCGGGGGGATTACTGTGGTACATACATACTACTGATACCGCGCGAATAGGGAAAAAACTAAACGCGCTTTTTTAACGTAATAATAATCGGAAATTTTGATAAAAAAATTATATATAAAATAATGTTTGAAAATATATTATATAATAAAATTTTCGAAATAAAAATAGTGACCCTCGTATATAATATTTTAATATATATAATATTTTATACGGGGTCATTTTTTTATTTCGAAAATTGGCAAACACTGATGTCATGGGGAGCCCATCGGATGGTTCCATCAAAAGTTTGACTTTTTTGGACATATACGTACTAAAAAACATTTTGTATACGGACGCATTTTTTTATTTTTTATTTTTTTGGTTAAATTTTGTCTCGGCAAAAAAAGGGAAAACTAAATCGTAAAACATTTTCGGCGTTTATTTTTACGACTTTCGAGGGTGGATTATCACAATGAAGTGCGTCAATCAAATTTAATTTTTTCCCCGAACAAAACTTTCAAACTAAAAAAAATAAACAAATAGCGTCCGTAGAAAAAATTTTTTGGAAAGGTTATCGTCAAAAATGTCAAATTTTACGAGGGAAACCTTAAAGATGGCCCAAAACTTTAACCCAGGTTGCCAAATTCCCCCCCAAAAATATAATAGTGACCCTCGTATATATATAAATATTATATATAAAAATTTTCATCTATTTTTTATATATATATTTTTTTATCAAATATTCCGATTTATTATGTACGAAAAAAATGCGCGTAGATTTTTTCGTTTTTTCGCGGGGTTTACAAAAGTATGTATTACCACAGAAAATTCCGCGCGTATTATACGTTGATATAAACTACTGTGCGACGCCCTCACTCCCCGTCGGCGGTGCTTAACACGTTCTTTACCTTTAAAAAAACAGGGGTAAAATTGATTTTTGTGTGTTGCCCCCAAACCATGGGACGAAAAAATGACGCCAAACTTTGCCCCTTTCAAAACGTAGATTTTTCCTCAAGGGGGGCTGGATGTCATTTAGTTTTTATTTTCCCTTTTCATAAAAGGCAACCACAACAAAAAAATATAAAAAAACCCAAAAAGATATACCCCAACCTAGGGAAATTTAGCAATCGGTCGATCTATCGAACTACTATCGTCTTCAAAAAACCTATCTACTATCATCTTCAATCTATCGTCTCTTTTCTTTTTTCTACATTGCTTTTTTTTTTAAAAAAAGGAAAAATTTTTTTTTTTAAAAATTTTGGAAACCTTACAAAAGTAAAAAATTAAATTTATAAGCAAAAATATAAAAAAATTTTTTATGAATAAAAATTTAAAAAGGTTTTAGTAGAAAATTTTTTTGAAAAATAAATGATTTATAAATTTTTTTTTTATCTAACTACTGCTCTGTTTTGATAAAAAAGTATTATTAGTATTCAATCTCAAAAATACTTTTATAAAAACCCTTTTTACAAAAAATTTTTTTATTTTAAAATAAATTAAAATTAATGTTTAGGGCCTGTTTAACACATACACATATAATTGTGTGTAAGTGTGTGTATTTTGTAAAAACGGGGCCTATCTATAAAAATTTAAAATTAGTATTAAAAAAAATTTAATTTCCCTTTGAATAAATGTTTTATAAAAAAGTATTTAGAGTTTGGAATCCCATAAATGCTATTTTTACAAAAAAAGGGGCAAGTTAGATAAAAAAATCATATAAATAATTATTTTTAAAAAAAAATTATCTAAAAAAATTTTTGAAATCTTTAATTCAAAAAAAATTTTTTTAAAATTTTTTAGATTATAAATTTAAAAATTTTTTTACTTTTAATGTACAATTTTTTAAAAAAAATTTTTATATACTGTGCAAAATAAAAAAATCCAATGTGGAAAAGAGAGAAAAAAAAGGATGGGGGGATAATAAAAGGGATGGGTTTAAATCGATAGATGTTTAGATTTTCCCGATAGATAGTTTAGATTGCTAAATAAATAAAAGGGTTTTGTGTATATATATTTTAATATATATATATATATATAGAGGGGTCCCAAAAAGAATCGGAACCTAAAAAATTCGAAAAGTTACGTTTTACAGAAAAAAAGTTTCAACAAAAGTTATAAAAAATGAAATTTATTGATCTTTTCAGTTTGCCCTTGGACGGGGGGTTACCATTTCAAATAAGGTCATTTAAAATTTTTAGATGGAATCCTTAATTTTTTATTACATTTTTCTTGTAGCTTACTGGAGAGTTTTCCAAAACACTAAATAAAATTATTTTTTTATGGGTACTCTATGTTTTAAAAAGGCAAAATTTTTTTGCCCTAAAATGTAAAAATTTTTGTAAAATTTTCCTTTTTCCCGGTAATCATTTTTTTTTGGGCACGGAAAATGGCCCAAAGGAATTGGTTTTAAAAAAAACAAAATATTTGTTTAAAAAAAAAAGTAGCTGCTGCATATTAAATTTTTCATATTAAATTTATCTGTTTTTTAAATTTAAAATTGTTTTTTTTATTTACTGTAAAAAAAGTAGGTATGATTATCAAAAAATGGAATTTTAAAAAAATATTTTTTTTAATGAAAAAAAAATTGTTAGCTTCAAACCTTTTTTATAACTAAAAGACCCATTTTTAAAAAATAATTTTATTATAGTGTTTTGGAAACCCCTCGAGATAAGCTACAAGAATAGGGTAATAAAAAATATAGGTTTTCCATCTAAAAAATTTTAAGGGAAAACCTTTTTTCCCGACCTTGGGGAACACTGTTTCCCAAGGGCAAAAAGGGTCAATGAATAGATTTTTTTTAAATATTGTCTAAAAACTTTTTTTTTGTTTAAAAAGAAAACTTTTCGAGATTTTTTCAGTGTTTCCCATCTTTTTTGGGGGGTACCCTTTTTATATTTTAAAATTTTATATATTTGTGTGTGTGGTGTTGTGTGGTGTGTGTGGTTTTGGGGTTGTGTGTGCGCGGTGTGTTTTGTATATATTTCTATTATATAAGCACCGTCGTCGTAGGTATTTTACGCGAATACTTTCCCCCCATTTTTGAAACCGGGTATTTTGTGAAACGGGGACCCAAAAAATTGCAAAATTTTTTTGGGGGGGGCTGGGGGGTTTTTTTTTTTTTTTAATTTTTTTAATTTTTTTTTTTTTTTTACCGGGAGGGTATGTTTAATCTTTTTTTTTAAAAATTTTTTAACACCCTGGTTAAAACAAAATGTTGCAAATTTTTTTTGGGGGATAACGGGGCCCCATGCGGTTTTTTTTTTAAATGTTAAACCCCCCCCCCCCACCACCCCCCACGCTCCACCCCCCGCAAAAGCGCATTTATGGACCCAAATTTTACGAAATTTTGTACCAAAATGTTTTCAAATTTTTTTTAGAAAAATACTGGTTTTTTTTTTTTTAAGTTTAAACCCCCCCCACCCCCGCACCCCACCCCGCAAAGAAAATTTATGAAACCCATTTTTTTAAATTGGGGACCCCCCCTTCCGGCTTTTTTGCCCATTTGAGCTTTCTGTTTTAAAAGCAAAAAAAGAGTTTTATTTTATAAATTTATTTTTTAAATTATATTTATTTTAATTTTTAAGGGGGAAGAGGAAAAGGGGAGAGAGGGGAGGAGAGAAAAGAGAGAAAGAGAGAGGGGTTTTAAATTTAACTAATATATAAACCCCCGGGCCTCTGCTGGCTTTTCTGTCGTGCCCGAACTAAATTTTCCCCCATTTGTGGGCCATTGTCTCGAAATTTGGGACCAAAAAAGTTTCAAAATTTTTTCGGGGGGGGCTGGGGTTTTGGGTTTTTTTTTTTTTTTTAATTTTTTTTTTTATTTGTTTTTTCCTTTTTTAAGAGGAGGGTAGTTTTTGGGGAAAAAATTTTTTTTTGGGAAAATTTTGAACACAGGTAAACAAAAGTTTGGGAAAATTTTTTGGGGATAGCGACCCCCATGCGGGTTTTTTTTAAATGTAAAACCCCCCACCCCCATCCACCCACGCAAACCCCCACCCGCATGCGCATTTATGGGGCCACAATTTCACGAAATTTGTACCAAAATGTTTTCAAATTTTTTTGGGGAAAAAGGGTTTTATTTTTTTTTTTTTTACGCCTCCACCCACGCCAAACTCCACGCGCGGGGGATTGATGGACCAATATTTTTTCAAATTGGACAAAAAAGTTGCAAATTTTTTTTTGTGGCGACGAAAGCGGGGTTTTTTTAAGGTTACAAAAACCCCCCCCGCACCACCCCACGCCATGCCATTTAAAAGACCAATTTTCCCCGAAATTAGTACCAAAATGTTGGCAAATTTTTTTGACAAAAATGGGGTTTTAATTTTTTAAAATTTCCGCCTCCACCCACGCCCCCCCACGCAATCGGTTTTTTTATTTAAAACCTTTTTTTTTAAAATTTTTGGGAACCCAAATGTTTTAATTTTTTTTTGGGGGAAAAATGGGGGACGATGTTGGTTTTTTTTTAATTGTTACACCTCCCCCCACGCATTCATCCACGCGCGGGGCGCATTTAGGGCCCAAAATTTTTACGAAAATTTGGTTTAAAAATGTTGCCCAAAAATTTTTTTTTTAGGGAAGGGTGCTTTGTGGTTTTTTTAAAATTTTTAAACCCACCCCCGATTTTAACCCCCGCTTTCCCCATTTATTCACAATTTTTCGAAATTTTTACTCAAATTTTGTTGGGGGTGGTACTATGTTTTAAAAATTTTTTTTCATTTCCCATTATCCACCCACGCACCCATGCACCCATGTGCATCCCCATTTTTTGACTTGGGCACCCAATGTAAATTTTAAAAAAATTTTGTACCTGTTTTGATTTGCAAAAATTTTCAAACATTTTGGGACTAATTCGTTTAAAATTGCATACAAAAAAAAGGTTTTTTACCGAATTGCAAAAATAATCAAAAACTACCAAAAAATTTTTAAAAAAACTTTTTGGGGTTTCCCAAATCAAAAAATGCGTATGCAAAAGGGGGCATGGGGGCCCTGGGTGGGTGAAAAATGATAAAATTTTTTTAAATCATTTGGGAGCCCTCCAAAAAAATTTCACCACAACCCCTTTTTTAAAAAAAATAAATTTAAAAAATGTGGGGAAAGCGTGGATGCATTCGGGGTGGGAAAAAAAACTTAAAAAAACCCCACAGCACTTTTTCAGAAAATTTGGGAACATTTTTTGGGAATAAATTTGTGAAAAAATTTGGGCCATAAATGCGCATGGTTTTTGGGGGAGGGGTAACCCTTGAAAAAAAAAAACCCCATCGTCGCCAAAAAAATTTTCAACTTTTGGTACCAAATTTTTTTAAAAAAAATTCCCCTTTTATAAATATGCGATTTTTGTGGGGGATGCGTAGGGTTTAAGCGTTTTAAAAATTAAAAAAACCCCCACATACCACGGGGAGGGGGAAAAAGAGGGGGGAGGGGAGGAAAAGAGGAAAAGAGGCGGTGGGTTTTAAAAAAAGGGGGGGAGGGAGAGGGTAAAGGGAGAGGGGAGCATGTGCTTAAAAGGGGAGAAGAGGGGGGCGCGTGTGTTTTTTGGTGGGGAGAGAGGGGAAAACGGGTCTTAAAAAAAGAAAATAAAAAAATTGGGGGGAAAAAAAAGGGTAACATGTAGTCATCCCCCCAAAAAATTTTAAAAATTTATTTTGGTATAAATTTCGGGGGAAAGTTTGAAAAAAAACAAATGTGGAAGTAGTTCCCGGTAAAACAAAAAAAAATTTAATTTTTTTTGTTTAAAAAAGGGTTTAATATAGACTATTGAGGACCGCGCAAAGCGCGGGGCCGAAAAAGAAATTTGGGTTTGGGACCGCGCGAAGCGCGGTCCGAAAAACTAGTAATATAAAATATAAGAAAAGGGGGGGGGATCAATTTGAATAAACGCAAAAAATTTTTTGGGTAAAGAAAATCTTTCAAAATTTTTAAAACATCTTTTTTTTTTGAATGATCTAAAAAATTCAAAGTTTCCCCTGTGGATATCAAAGTTGGGGGACATCCTGGTATTAAAACACATCATACAAATACATACCTTCATATACCGGGTGTCCCATAATTCCCCGAACCCCCGGGGAAAGGGCAGATAGAGCGGGGTAAACTGAATGAAAAATCCTGTATCATTTTTTCGAATTCGCAATAAATTTTTGAGTTTTTTAAATAAAAAAATCTACGAATGAGCGGGTAGAAAGCGGTAGGGCCCGGGCTCCCGGGGTGCAGGGCGTTTAACCCTTTTTTTGTTATAGCCGCCCTTTGATCAAAAAATAAACATTTACTTTTTGGGCCCCTACTTGTTTGCCGGGGTTCTGCATACGCCCCCCTCCCGATCAAATAATGTCCTGCTTAAATTTTTTTAGATATTTTAATTTAAAAACTTTAAAAATTTTTTGGCCCAATTCGCAAAATGAAAAGGACTTTTCTATTTATTCAACACGCTCTTTCTGCCCCCCTGCGGGTGGGTTCGCGAATTTTGGGCACCCTGTATTATAAATTATATAATTTTAAATATGGTTAAAATATATATAATTATTTGTATATATGAATGATGATGTATTTGGGATATATCCAGGAAAGTCCCCGCAACGTGATATCCACAGGGGAACTTTGGTTTTTTAGTCATTTAAAAAAAAAATTTAAATTCCAAAATTTGCAAAATTTTTTTTCCATCTATAAATTTTTTTCGATTTCTATGACACCTCCCTTTATTCTTATTCAATATTTAGGGGGTTTAATTTTTTAATTTTTTTTTTCTAAAATATATATACATATTTTTTAAAAGTTAACCCAATTTTTGAAAAATAAAGCAGTTCCCCTTTCTATTTTTAAAAAGTTTTTAGAGTAAAATATTATAGTAATAAAAAATAGTAGTTCCAAAAGTACAATAGTAAAAATAATGGTTTTAAAGTTGCCCGTTGTAACAAAAAAAAAAATATTTCCATCCAAGTGATCCAAATTTGGTTTTTCTAGTTGCTTTAAAAATATCTTTCCCAGAACGATTTTATGTGCTTTCTGGTTTTTTAAAAAAAAAAATATTTTACAAAAAAGAGGACGATTTTTTCGTCCCTTTTGTTTCTTTTAAAAAAAAAATCTTTTCCCAGAACGATTTTCATGGGGCGTTCTGGTTTTTAAAAAAAGATATTTTAAATCAGAGACGATTTTTTTTCGTCTGTTGTTGCTTTTAAAAAAATCTTCCCCCCAAACGATTTGCCTGTTTTTTTCTGTTATTTAAAAAAAAAAATTTTAAAATCCTCATATAATTGAAGCAAGTTTGTAACGACAAAAAACTTACAAATTTTGGAGGGAAAAATTTCAATAATCAACGGGGGATTTTAAATTTTTTTTGACGGCAAACCCAAACTTCGAGTGTACGGGCAATCTATCTGGCTGTAATTCGAAAAATTGGGAAGGGTAAAGAAAAAAATTACATTCCGCCGTTATCCCAAAAAAATAAAAATAATATAAAAATTTTAAAAGTTTAAAAAACAACCCATGGTATTTTGGTTTTGGAATCTTTGCGCCCGCATTTCTACAAAAATAGTTTAGGAGAAAAATCCTTGTAATGAACATATTCTGCGGAAAGTTAAAAGTTGAGAAAACATTTTTTAAAAAAAATAGCAAAAAAAAAAACTGTCATCTTTTTTCCCAACTAATAAAAATTTTTTCATTTTTACTAAAATGTGTAATTCTAATAAAAAATTTTTTGGCAAAAAAGTGTCCAAAAAACAAATTTTCTCATTTGCAAAAAAAAGGGGGGGAGGGGGGAAAAAAAATACATTATTTGGGTTTCCCTTTTCACGGGGTTGGGGGTGGAGGGGCCCCTTTCATTCTATTTTTCATAAAAATGTTTTGGGATTATATAAATTTTTTGTTATATTATTAAAAAACACTGGTTATTTGAAATATTTGGGTATTTTTCAATTTTTGATAAGAGAAAAAAAAGCAATTGTGGCCCTCCCGCATAAAATGGGAAAATTTTTAGAAAATTCAGGTAATATCAATATACGTCCCCTACAAAGTATTTTTACCTCACTATGTGTATACATGTATTTTTTATATTTTTGTATTTATAGTATCCCTTTATGCATGCATTTATATATGTAAGAAAAGTATTACATATATATAAAATGTATTTGATGCATAACCTGCAAAAAACATATATTTTTTTTTAAAATATCCCTGGTGATTAAAAAATCTGGCAATGGGCCCAAATTTTTCCCCTGAAAATAGGGGTCTTAAAGAAAAAAAAAAACTAAAGGTGTTTACTTTTACCTAGGTGTCAATTTTTAGTCAATTTTTTAGGTTTAAATTTTTTAAAAAATTTCCCTTTTTTTTTATTAAATTTCCTTTTACTTATCTCGACAAACTTTTCCCCAAAACATTATAATAAAACATTTTTTTATGAAGTACTTTTTTTGGGAAATTTTAAAAATTTGGAAAAAACAATTTTTTTACATAAAATTAATTTTTTGTAAAAAATTTTAGTTTTACGTTTCCCTTCTTTTATTTTTTTGCCAAAAAAAAGAAACCCAAATTTGGGTTTTAAAGAAAAACACCCCGGGAAACAAAAATATAACTGCTATTTACCAAATTTTTAAAAACTTATAACGTGCAGTACATTTTAAAATATACGGTAATTTTTCATCTGAGAACATTTGTAATTTTTGACATATGGGTTTTTAATATTGTAAATTTCTCCCAATGCCGAATTGTTGGGCCGAAGATAAAACTTTTGCAAATCCCTACCCACTATAATTTTTAAAAAAATAATAGAATCCATAAGTGGGAAAAAAACAAACAAAAAGTGTTTTTACATGTTACATGACGTTTTTAAAAGGGTTTTATAGCAATTATAAGGTTTTTCTGGGCAGGGTTTCTTCTTTAAAATTAATCCTTTTGGGAACTTTGGGTTTCCCTTTTCCCCCATTGATTGGTCTTATTTTTCCGTGCATAAAAAGTATAAATGTATAATGAAAATTTAATTTTTTAAAGAATTGTCAATTTTATTAAAAAAATTGTTCCTTTAAACCTTTATAAATCAATAAAAACATAAAAAAAAAAATTTTTTTTTGGGGGTTTTGGGAAAACCGAAAAGCACCAAAAAACAAAAAAAGAGGGGGGGTTTTAAAAAAAGGTTTATCTTGAAAGGCCTCTAAATTTTTTACCACGACGGCAAAATCAAGGGCACCAAAAATACATTTTTCCCAAAAACAAAAAGAAATCAAAAAAATAGAAAAAAAAAAAACAAAAGGGCCCCAAAAAAAAGGGAAAAGGGGGGGAAAAAAAGAAAAAGCAAACAAAACAAAAAAAAAAAAAAAAAAAAAAAAGGACACCAAAAATATTTTAATGTTTTCATATAAACTTGCATGAGATTTTACAAAGAAATTAAAAATTTATATATAAAAAAAATTAATTATATAAAAATAAACAATTTCCCCACATATAATTATGTATAATTATATAATTATTTAGATATAATTATATATAAAAAATTTTTCCCGGGTTGAACCCTGCAATTTTTATATTTTATTCATAAGACCACTATTTCTTGGACATAATTGACCGTTGACGGACTTTTGAACCACCTTGTATATATATATCTATATATATATATATATATTATATATGGTAGATTGTATATTTCTTTTGAAAATACATGAAATATGCATATATCATCAAAATATATAAAAGAGCAATATTAATATTGTGTTCAACTATGTCATAAGCAGAGCTGTCCACATTTTGCTCTTTTCGGCCGATTTCCGAGATTCACCGCCCAGCGACCCCCACTCGCGCTCGAGGCCTTAGCAACGCGTTGACCGATAGCCGTAACTAAGATGCACGGCGCTCCGTCTCAGGGACCGATGCATCTGTAACGCGATGCCGTTCCGTACCCTTTCTTTAACTTTAAATTTAACTAAATATTTTCAATATTTTAAAATCGCGATTTTTTAATTATTATTTTATTATTAATTATTTATTATATTTTATTTATTATGTTTATTTTTAGATTATATTTAAATATTTATAATAATTGTGGCAATAGATTTCCACGTCACCCATGAGGTACTATTGTTAACGCGTTTTTTTTTATAGTGGTTTCCCCTGTAGGCCTAGTCCACTTAAAAAGAAAGAATAAGAAATGAGCAAAAACGATAGAAAAATAAAAAATTAAAATTTTGTGCGACTACGCCGTTCGTACGATTCTTGACCTGAGCAACTCGCACCAGGCCATCCTTGTCAGGTTTACATTCGATGATTCTCGCAAGTTCCCATCTGCAGGGAGGTAAATTAGGATTTTTTATTAGACAATATCGTTTATGCGAAATTCATCAGATCGATTCTGCCATTTAAAAACGCTGCTGCAAGGTGTTCAAGTAGTCAAGACTCCACAATTTCCAAAATTGCTCGTATTTCGCACGCATTAATTGCCATCGATCGAGTCGTGACTCGGAGATATGTAAGACGCTCGGACTCGGAATCGATTTAATGGCGCTACCCAATTAAAAAATGCCCTGGTGTGAGCGCATTGCAAGAATTACATCGTCATGAAGTGCGGCGATCGGGCGCGAATTTCAAACATGCTTCGATGTTACATAAAAGCGTGGTGAACTCTTCGACCGTAGGTGTGCAGGAACCAAGTATACGTCGCAATGGTGCTTAACACTCTTAACACCTGCCTCCCACATGCCCCCAAAATGAGGGCAGAAGGCGGAATGAAATGCCATTGAACTGGCTTTGACGCGAACTTCGCCTGCAGATCTACGTCGGCTTGAGTCTGTCGGATCGCTGTAACAAGTTCGCGATCCGCGCCTTGATAGGTAGTCGCGTTGTCGGAATAAGATCGGATGGAATGCCACGACGCGCTACGAACCGTTCGAAAGATGCGAGAAACGCAGCCGTTGAATAATCATGAACGAGCTCTAAGTGTATAGCTCGTGTAGCGAGACAAACAAATAGCGAGATGTATGTTTTGTGCGACTTACGTCCGCGGCCGGAAGCGTCTCGAATTGCGAAGGGGCCGGCGTAATCAAGTCCCGTATGGGCAAAATGGACGGGACGGAATTACTCTAAATGTGAAGGTCGGCCATAAATTGTACCCGGTTATGGCGCGAATGCCGAGTACATGTCACGCAATTGCGGATACAACCTTTTACCATGCTTCGCGCCCCCCAGAATCCAATATTGTTCTCGCAACGTGCGAAGCATTAATTTACACCCGCCGTGAAGTGTATCCTTATGAATTTGATCGATAATGAGCTTAGAAAGGTAATGCTTTGGAAGTAGAATCGGAAATTTACGATCATATGAAAGGTCAGACAGTTGAAGTCGACCACCCACGCGTAGGATACGGAGGGATCCAGGAACGGATCGAGAGAATGGATGGAGCATCGAACTGGTAACCTCGACTTGGCTTTGAAAGCGACGATTTCTTTTGAAAAGTATTCCGTTTGCATTTGTTTAATCCAGAATCTGTGCGCGGTTTTTATTTTATCGACTTGCAAAATAGAGAGACCTTGAGCAACATCTGGGACTCTCGTTCGAAACTTGAACCAAAGGACGTATGCGGTGACCCGTAGTAAGCGTGGCCAACGTGGAGATATGATTGAAGGATTCAAAAAGTTCCGCTCGATTGGAATGATGCGAGTGGACTGCATTTGACGCTTTCAATTCGGAATCATCTTCGGTGCAACTTATCGTAGATTGAACTGGCCAATTATCCTCGTTAAATTTCAGCCATGGCCGGGCCGTTCCACCAGGGAACTGGAAGGCGTTAGCTGAGCTGGATTTATGCCGCGCGATGCGCAATCTGCGGGATTATCTTCTGTTGGCACATGCAGCCATGTCGCCGTAGGAAGCTTCGTTTGAATAGAAGACGCTCTGTTAGCTACAAATACTTTAAATCTGATGGAGCCTTTTGCAACCATGCTAATACGATTGTCGAGTCACTCCAGCAAAACACAGGAATGTTTTGCAATTTCATCGCGTCAATAGTAACGAAATACAGCGTGCTAGCAGCTGAGCCGCACAGAGCTCGAGTCGTGGAATCGAAATCGTTTTAACTCGGAGCAACCTTGGTTTTTGATAGAGAAGTCGAACATGACTATCGCCAGAATTCGTGACAATTTTTGAATAGACTACCGCTGCATAGGCTTTAGATGAAGCGTCGCAAAAGCCGTGTAATGCAAGCACTGAATGTTACGCGCTCGAAGCCTAACCAACGAGGAACTTGCAGAGTCGTTCAAGTGTAACATCTTTTCGCAAAAGCATTCCATTCGGTTTTATTTCCGCAGGAAGAATATCATCCCATCCGTAGGAAAATTCCACAGTTTTTGCAGTAGAATTTTGAGAGATATCGTGATCGGAGACACCCATCCGAGGGGATCGAATATTTTCGCTATCGTCGAAAGGATTTGTCGTTTCGAAATGTCGGTAGATGGTGGACGGAATTTTATTTCAAAGGAAAATAATTATCATCGCAAGGTGTCCAATGAATACCGAGTATTTTTAATTGTTCACCTTCTTGGAAAGGCTTGGAACTTGCTAGACCGTGATTCGCAGGATTTATATCTTGTAGAATTTCAAAATCGTTGCTGGCCCATTTTCTGAGATGAATGCCTGCGCTTAGTAAACAGCCGATTAGTTGGTCGCGTTTTTTTAATCGTGGATGGTTTATCATCGCCTCCGGATAGGACATCGTCAACGTATATTTCATTTTGCAAAATTGCTTGAGCTAGTGGAAAACGCGAACTCTCGTCGATTGAAAGTTGTTTGAGCACGCGTTGGGCGAGATAAGGCGCGCAGGCAGTACCATAAGTAACCGGTTATTTAATGAATAAGTATGGACTGGCTCGTTCGGAATCGTACGCCACCAATATTAATTGATTGATTGGCGATCGTCCTGAATGAATCGCTGTATTTGTCGAAACATTTGCTGAATATCAGCGGAAAAAAAAGTATTTGTACAAACGCCATTGAAGAATAATCGCCGGAAGATCGGCTTTGCAACTTTGGACCAATCATAAGATGGTCATTCAAAGAAGTGTTATTCGAGGATTTGCCGAGCATTAAACACTACACGAAGTTTGGTTTGTAGTATTGTCCTCGCGAATAACTGGATGATGAGGTAGAAACGTCGGTTGAAAGAAGCGTTGCACGTTTTCGATTTTTTGCATATGCCCGAGCTCTCGTACTCGTTAAGAAAGTCGACGTATTGCCCTGAAATTCCCGAGAATTGGCTAAACGTCGCTCTAGTTGCGCGAGTGAACGCGTAGCTACTGACACCCTTTACTCGCCGATTTTTATCGGAGGACCAGACTTGAAGGGTAGCGGACAACATAGCGCCCTGAAGAATCGCGCATATGTGTCTCTTGAAAATTGTAAGTTGCAACGAAGATTTTCCTCTGAGAGAGCGTGTGTCGTTGGAATTTCTTCCAGCTCCCAAAAACGTCGGAGTTCGAAATCGAGATTGCATACAGAAGTTGCTTGGTGAACGTGAATTCTTTGGCTAATTTTTTTGGTTTGAAATAGGACCCGAAATGATCCACCCGAATATCGTTTCTTGCGCAAGTGTAGCATCGTTAGAAGCTTTCATTAAGCCACCCATCATAATTGAACCGTATAATCGGCCCCGAGAAGTACTTCGATTGCATCATTTGAGCTTGGTTTTGGATGGGCTAGTTAAATTTTGGGAAAAACGGAATCTCTTGAAATTGGAATGAGGTGGAATGTCGCTGAAATTTTTTGGAACGACCCTGCTTTGGTATGAAAATCGATCATTTTATTAGCCCGCGCTGATAGAAATAGAGACGGCATTTGAACCAATTAACGTATGTCACCGAGCCAGATACCTTTACGCGTTTTTGAAATTAAGCGAGCTCTCAACATTTGGCGACTCGTGACAAACGAATGGGGCATGGGAACCTTATCGTTATGCTCGCGTGTACATTCGACCTTTTTCTGATCCTATAAAAACACGTGCGGTAGCCAGGAGCACGGTTTAAAACCCTCCCGCTTTTCCGTGTGAATGTCGTTGGCGCGTTAAAATCGCATTGTCCGAGTCTGTTTTTGTCTTAAAACTTGACCTTGAATTCTCGTGTAACAAAGTATATGTTGTCTTTTCTTTTCAAGAAAGTAAAGGAACTCCCATTCGAAACTAATGCCTTTTGTCAAAAAAAATTTTTGCATATTTTTTTTTTGAACAAACTCTAGTCGTGCAAAAATGCTTAACGCTTAAAATTTCTCGAAATTGCTTAAACGATGTGTTTCAACAAAAGCGAGACCCCGGGGTGTTTGTATGGTGAGAACGACTTATTTTTTTGTCCGCATTTGGATCGAGCGAGCACCGGAACTCTTTTCGGATGATTTTTTCCTTGGCGGACTTCGATTTATCTCCTCCTTGGATACCCCTAAAACGAACAATTTTTTACTAGAAACGCGTATATTTTTTCCATCGTAGGAATCTCCCCTGGGAACCAACTGATTCCCAATCTTTTTTTCCTCTTTTTGTCTAGTTTTTGTACAAGAATGTAGACTAAAAATTATCCCATTCACTACAGAACATTTCAAGGCACGGAGCTTTATCGATTCCATAAATTTGGAGCGAAATTGTTTTAACCCACAGATCGTTGCCCCAAACTTTGGGGATGGAAAAAAAACTTTTTGAAATTCTAAATAAAACGCGTTGATTTTCGAAAACGATTCGTGATTTCCCCCCATCAACATCGAAATTACATCGGTTAGAAAAAGAGGGGGAAATAAATTACAGGGGTCGCCGAACCGGGATAATAAAATTTTGCAAATTTCTCGACTTGCATATAAAACGGCGTTTTTTTAACGAGCGCAAGAAAAAAATCGCGAAAGTTAGCCATTTTCGGTTACTTACCGGGAAAGAAGGCAAGTTGATCTTCGGAAATGGGATTCTTTGAGGACGGTGTTGGGGCCCGCCTTTGGGTACAGAATGGAAATTGAAGCCGTTAAAATGCCTCGATTTTTCTTGAAAGAAGTCGTAGGCTTGCATTCGAACCTCCGCCTTGTCTAGCAGCTTCTTTTGAAGAAGGGAAGCTTTGCCGGTCTGCTTCGGTTCTACTGCCTCAAGATAGCGGAAATTCCCCTGGGGCATTTTTTTTTTTCCCAGTAATTTTGCAAGATTAAAAAAATGTCCTTTAGGATGGCATGATTTATTATCCCCAATTTTTGGGAAAATTCCTTATTATTCGTTAAAAAACGAAATTCGTTCGAACGCGTTGTCCCATTTGATCTTTTTGTTTTGCGAGCTCGACCTTTAAGGAAAACGGTGTTGAAATGGAAACGTATGTACTGAGTCAAAATACTTCCTTGTGTAGGGAAATTTTTTACTGGGAATGTGGCAATTTTAAAATGGCTCATTTAATTAGTTGCACTGCTTGCACGGTTCTTTTTGAATCCATCCTTAATTTCCGACACAGATCCGGCTCGAAGGCCATGTTTTTTTTTATATTTTCTCCTTTGGGGTTTTATGGAGCACGCCTAATTTTTTCTTGTGGACTGCGTCGATAGGCAAGGATGATAGCGAACTTCTCTTTATTCTAATAAGAATACGTAATTTTTATTTTCGGGTCAAAATGTTCTTCTCCGGGTTTTTCCGGACGGCTCGTCGTACCAGACTTGCCTTCCTGCCGCATCGCTCCTTTTTAAAGACCGGAAAAAATCTCCCAATTCGGGCGCTTCGCCCCTTTTGGACGCAATAAAAAAACTGTCGATGTCACAAATTTAAAAAGCTCTCAGGAGCGTATATCGAAAGGCGCCGGGGATCTAAATTAAATTTATGAGAGTTTTTTCTACAGCTCTGAAGATATCTATTACCCATAGTTGTATCATGCAAAGCAACAAAGTCTAAAAGCTCCTCGACACATGAGAAATTGTTTGGACGATTCGAATAAAAATACTCAACTGGCTCATCGTGTCGATTATCGGTGCTTTCATCAAGACACAATAAGAAGTACGAGCAAGTTGCTAACAAGATTTTAATCTATCTTCAATAGATAATGCAATATTAGTAATTCTACGTCATACTGTTTGATGGCTAAGCGGAATACTCGAAACTTCGTCAACTGTCAATTTACCGTCAAAGGATTTTACTGTCTCAACGAGACAGTTTTTATAAATTCACCATCACTAAACGATTTGGAATGCTTCGCGAGAGGAACAAAATAGCGTATGATGCAGCCAAAGCTTTGCATTATTGTTACCGGCGTTAGAAATTAATAAATCAGAAGAATTATGCCTGATAAACTAATTTTAACCTTCAAGAATTTTTAATTTTTCCTGAGACGTATAACTAGAATATTGTCCGGAATGTTTGACTCTATAATGTCTTTCGAGATTGTATCTTTTTACGACAGACGGCTCTTAACCACAGAGAACACAAGTTGTTCGATTGCGAACAAAAACGAAGAAAATATCTTCCCATATTCTATCATACCTCTGTTCGTAGTTCTGCTTACTTCCATCAGCCATCCTTCAAATAATCGATGAAATCTTGAAATTCTGAGCACTCTCTCGCAGGAAGACGTTACGCTGAGACACGCTTTGGAGTAAAGAATCGGTTAAGACAAATAAATAACGGTAAACAATTGCGTATAATCTGGCCGCGCAGACTTTGCGTGGGATCCGTTTTATCCAGCATAGCACCGATAATCGACACGTGAGCCAGTTGAGTATTTTTATTCGAATCGTCAAAACGATTTCTCATGTGTCGAGGAGCTTTTAGACTTTGTTGCTTTGCATGATACAACTATGGGTATAGATATCTTCAGAGCTGTAGAAAAAACTCTCAATAAATTTAATTTAGATTTACAAAATGTTCGTCTTTTAATAACAGATGGTGCCAAAGCGATGACAGGTTCAAAAAATGGATTCCTCGGTCAGATCAGACAGCGAGATTTAAAATTTCCGATGATTCATTGTATTATTCATCAAGAAGCGTTTAGCGGGAAAGCTGTTAAACTTAGTAGTGCTATGCAAACGGTAACGCAAATTGTTAATTTTATTAAAGGTGGTCATAAATTTTTTTCCCATCGCAAGTTTCAAAAACTTTCTCGAAGAGCATAACGCAACTTATACCGATCTCCCTTTATATTTCGAGGTCCGCTGGCTTAGTGCCGGAAAATGTTTAGAGAAATTTTTGCAATAAGAAAAGAAATCTTCCTTTTCTTGCAAGAATATTGTTGCAAAATGCGACGAATATAAATTTTTTCTAGAAGATTTAGAATTTCTCAGTGAGCTCGCTTTTATTACTGATTGACTAACCATTTAAATATTTTAAATTTGAAGCTTCAAAGACCGAATCAAGTTATTTCTCAATTAGTTAGCGCCATTGATTCTTTCCGTAGACAGTTATTATTATTTAAAAATCATATAGTGACAGAAAAATTTACATTTTTTCCCATCTTGTCAAGTTCTTTCGAAGAGCATGGCAAAAGTTGCCAATTTTCAGAAGCATCTCCAGTTAATCGATTCACTTATTAGTCAATTTAATACACGGTTTAGTGATTTGAAATGTTGAGAAATGATCTTATTCTTCTCGAGAAAACCTTTTACTGCGCAAATCGAAGAGCAAAATATAGAATTGCAACAGGAACTTTGTGATTTACAATCTGAACTTTCCCCTTTAAAACGCGACCGGAAAAAGGAATAGAAGTTTTTAAAATTTTAGACGTAGCGACTTATCCGAGGCTTAGAATTTCGGTCTTCGATTTTTTCTATGTTTGGCTCGACTTACTTATGTGAATGCTCTTTTCAAAAATGAAAAATATAAAAACCGACAGACGCTCTTGTTTGAAGGATTGCATCATTATCTTCGTTGATGCGAATAAGTACTTCAAATATTGAAATAGATGTTCCATCTGTTATCGAATCGTACGAACGGCGTAGTCGCCACAAAATTTTAATTTTTGTTTTTTCTATCGTTTTTGCTCATTTCTTAATTCTTCTTTTAAGTGGACTAGGCCTACAGGGGAAACCACTATAAAAAAAACGCGTTAAAAATTTAGTACCCTCATGGGTGACGTGGAAATCTTTTGCCCACAATTTTTAAAATATAAATAAAATCTAAAAATAAACATATATAAAAAAAATAAAATAAATAATTAATAATAAAAAATAATAATTAAAAATCGCGATTTTAAATATTGAAATATTAGTTAATTTAAGTTAAAGAAAGGGTACGGAACGGCATCGCGTTACAGTGCATGCCCCTGAGACGGAGCGCCGTGCATTTAGTTACGGCTATCGGTCAACGCGTTGCTAAGGCCTCGAGCGCGAGTGGGGGTCGTGGGCGGTGAATCTCGGAAATCGGCCGAAAAGAGCAAAATGTGGACAGCTCTGTCATAAAGAGACACCATTTTATGTATGTTTTATTGTCATTGACACGCTTAGTGCGTGTGCGAGATATTTGACAGTAAAAAATATATTATGTTGTTGATTTCAATTGTTGAACACACTAAAATGGCTTTTTGACATATATATATTACTGTCGAATAAGCGGAATTAAAAATTGTCGGTAATTATCGACAATTTTAGTTCCTCTCAAATGAGGGCGCTAACCCGTCGGAGTTCGGCCAACGCTCCGGCATCCCCCTTTAAAAAATAATTTACTTTAGAGAAACACAAAACCAATTGTAATTAAATAAGGTTCAATAACGGCCTGTATATAAATCTAAATCATAAGGAAGGGTAAGAGCCATATGCGGATGTTTTTACGTACATTTTCAACGAAACTAAATTTTCGTTGGAACAAAGCGTGCGCAAGGCACGTATTATTCTCGGTGTACCAACCAAGACTTAAAAATTTAAATAATCTCTTACTTGTAGGCGTATCTTTATACTGAACTGTAGCCGTATCTTTTATCGAATACGAAACGATCAATTAATTTGTTATTGAAAAGTAGGAATGCAGGGGAAGGCGGATGAATTTAGTTGAATCAGGAAAAGAAGTCAGGTTTGGAATATATATTTATTGTATTTTTTGCGAGTCGAAAATGCCTTCGCTGTCCAAGTCCCGTTTCTATTCTATCTTCCTTTCTGCCGCCTCGATATTAAAGATCGTCTGCCGGTTCGTGGAGAGAATGCGTGCTTGTATCTCGATGAAACGCTCCGAAGATGATGTCTCAAAAAACGATGTCCTTACTCAAAATCGCCGGTACTTATACCGCTCCTAATTTTATCCCTTCCCCTCAGGCTCGGGCCAATCGCTAAGCGACAGCTAAACTTTACTCGGATTTTGTTATTCGAACGGTCGCGTCTGTTATTTTAAGCCGATCGCTTTCTCTCACTGTCGCACACGGTATAATAAATACAATAATCAACCCGAGGACAAAAAGACAAGACGCACTCGACAATAACGTGACAAGCGACACGTACAATCATCCTGAAAAATAATAATGATCGCACGCTTACATACTTGAGATTTAATTCAAAAAACCCACCCCCCTGCAAAAATAATTAAATTTTGTAAAAGAAAAAAAATGTCCGAAAGCGCTGAAACGGGTCGAAAGCCCCG
>NW_028191027.1:440669-463905 GCF_048542155.1 Nylanderia fulva | reverse complement strand
ATTTTGTAAATTGAAGAATTATGAAATTGTATGAGAGCTAATAATAGCGGGTTAGCGGTGGGTACATTAGAAATAAAAAAAAATTGAGTAAAATGTAAAAAAGGATATAATAATTAAGTAATAAAAAAAATATTTAAAGTATATATTAACCAAAATAAATGTTTAAATTTTTTATGGATGACTACTATGTTATCTATTTCTTTCTCCCAGATATTTTATACATAACATTTTGACAAACAACAAATGTGGAAGTAGTTCGCGGTAATACAAAAAAAGAATTAATTTGTTGTGTTAAAACGGATTTAATATAGGCTATATGAGGACCGCGCGGAGCGCGGTCCGAATAGAATGGCTTTGAGGACCGCGCTTCGCGCGGTCCGAAAAGCTAGTTAATTTATATTCTTTGAAATGTATAGTTTAGTAGCTGCTACTCATTTCTATATAATCGGCACCCGACGAGTGTCTTCATGCTGGACTCAACAGAATTTATTGTTAGACGCAACCTTTAACACATCTCTAGGATGTAATCAATTACGGCTTTGTTAAATATGCCATTGCAAAATATGGAAAAAAAGAAGCGTAATATGTTATGGACACACTTCGATACCACACCTGCAATGTCATCTTATCTTGCAACAATGATTGTGTCTAATTACCTATTACATATTGATAATGACACTCGAAACATTGAATTGTGATGCAGAAACGAATCTGGATTTCACATAGATTTTGCAAAAAATGTAGCTAAAAATATCACGTTGCATTTTAAAAATAAATGGAAACGTTCGTACAATATTTCGAAGGTGACTCCTGTTGCAATTCCAAATTTCTATGACAATGGCACAAAAGTTTTTGGACTTGTTTTTTATAAGTGAGTACAAGTATTTAAAATTACATTAAAAATAAAATTATATTAGTATGCAAATTGATGAAATTTAAAAATATATATATTTTGTTTCTGTAAACATTTGAAAGTATAAAGAATTGCGAAAACAATTTTCGTAGAATTAAGTTTATTCATATTATTACAAAGTTAAAGTATACCGTTTGAATAAAGGGTAAAGTATATATGTTAAATCGTACCCTCTCGGGTAGATATTAAAACTGCAATAAAGCTACAAAAGAAATAATATTTTTTTAATTTTTTCAAATTATTGTTCTTTGTTAACGATATACACACTAACAGAAATTCATTGTTGCTTTATATTGTAAATTAAAAAATAAAAAAAAATATTATTTGATACGATTTACAATACTGATTTGCTAAATTGTACTCATGAGTTTGTAAATCGTACATATAACAATTAAATTAAAACATTGTAAGAAAAATAAAGTTTTATTTTCTATAAAGGTTCTGATTTTTAATATTAAAATATAACTTTCAGGGAAATAAATATTATCTACGATAAAAATTTATATCCTATTACTCACAAAATCGAAGTAGCTCAATTAGTAGGACGTAAAGTGACACAGCAATGGTTTAATAACATGTTGAGCAACCCACTGAGCAACCCACTCGTGTCGGATTTTTGGTTTAAAAAAGGTTTTACTACATTGCTTGCAACGTACGTTGTCAATAAGGTACGTTATTCTAAATATTTTCAACTCTATCTCGCTCCACTTTCTCGCAAACTATATAATACTTAAAACACAATATACACCTTCTTCATTTCAGCCAATAGAGCCAAACGCGATTTAATTGCGACAATTAAGAAAGAAAATTTGGAAACTAAGGAATTTGTATCCTATGGTTGGGATCTCAGAAATTCCCCTTGTTCCTCTTTTAACTTTCTTTGTAAAGAAATAGGCGAGAAAAATATTGGTCCGAAAGTCAGCCTATTTCTTTACAGGGGAAGTTAAGAGAGGAACAAGGGGAATTTCTGAGATTCCAACCATAGAATACAAATTCCTTAGTTTCCAAATTTCCTTTCTTAATTGTCGCAATAACATCGCGTTTGGCTCTATTGGCCGAGATGAAGGAAGTGTATATTGTGTTTTTAAATTTAAGAAACCGATTTAGTATTCTTATTATTTATATAATACTTAAGCATCCATATTGCATGATTTTTTAAAATTAAACCTTTTTTACAAAATTTATATACATTCTTCGTGAATTGTCTTCAGAACATATTTAGCATTGTTTAAAATAATTAACGATTTAAAAAAAATATTTTTTTTTATGTTTACATACATTTAATTATAATTAATTTATTAAAAATTTTTATTTTTTTAACACCACTATTGCATATTCAAAAATTTTTACGTAATATAAAATAAAATAAACTAATAAAAAACGAATACACATGATAATTATTTAATTAAATTTAGTAAAGGAAAGTGTACAATAGTATAACATATCATGAGACATTCATGAGACAATAATTTAAAAAATATGTAATATATATTTGCTAATTATATTAATACAAAATTTTAGATTTCATTATTATATATTAATTTTAATGTGTATTTTTTAAAGTGTGAAAGTGTTTCGTTTCAACAATGAAGTAGCGTTAATAATATTAATATTTATTTTTAATGCAAGTATCTTCAAAAAGGTGATATCGATATACTAATTACTTTTTTCTATAGACTTATCCAGATTATCGAATAATAAATTTATTTGTTGTTCAAAATCAACATTACTCTTTTAATTTGGATAGTGATTATTATATGGGGAATTTTTCACTACTATTCTATTCTTCTACTTCACAAGTTAACAGTTTATTGGAAATTCCCAATTCTATCAGAGGTATACGTAATATAATAAAATAGTTCGCGTAAATTTTTAATTGTTAATATTTTAAAATATGTGTAAAGTTAGAAGATAATTAATTCTTTATCTGGACTTTAATTAAATATTATTTTTATAAAAGTACACACACATACGCGCGCACACGCCCCCTCACCCACTCACCCTTCTCCCACACACACACGGACGCACGCACGCACACTCACGCACACACACATACATACGCACACACACAAACACACGCACGCACACACACACACACACACACACACACACACACACAGTGTCCGGTGATAGTCACACATATGTAGGTAGAGTGAATTAATTGGATGGTCTTTTAAAGTTTTGGTATCTTCGTACTTATAAAATAGAATGATAAATGGTGCGACTATAAAAAACATTTTATTCTTACGCAATTACTATTCTGTATATACATATATATTATAATTTTCTTTATAAAATTACTATGTTTACATGTAACCATTATAATAAATATACATTTATAAAATATCTAATTTATAATTTTTATGTAAATTATAGCACCCTTTATACTGCGCATGATGCAACACGCCTTCGAAGACATTTTTTGAAAAAACATTTGCTCATATGCAAATAGCACGTGAGTAATACAACATAGAATATAATATAAAAAAAATAAAACTATAGAAATCTTAAATAATTTATAATAATATACAAATTTTATATAATGTCCCTTATTTTCTTTCGTTTCTTCTGACATTATTTTATAATAATAATACATGAATTTTAAATCGGTCAATAGAGTCCATAAGCGCGAAAAATTAATTCTTCGGAACTGTATCTCTTGGTTTGAGATTACTAAGTTCCATATATAAATAAATCTCGAACTTTACATATGAAGAAAAATAGGCGAGAAAAATATAGGTCCGAAGAAGAAAACATTATTTCATAATCAAAGGGTTATTTCATAATCGCCGATTTCCGTCGGTCGCTGGTCGGTTTATATAAAATAAAAAGAAATAAAAAAATTTTAGTTAAAAAAACTGGGCGCTGCTAAATAATATTCGAATAATATTAAAATTAAATTGTTACTTTTAAACTCATTGCAGTTAAAATATGTTTTGTGTTTAAATTAATTAATGTTACTTTAAGGTGCATTGTAATTTTGAAACTTAGCAGCGCGCTCAGTTTTTTTAACTAAAATTTTTTATTTCTTTTTATTTTATATTAATTTTAAATTTGCATAAGTTTTATAATTTTAATTTTTTATAAAAATGTTTATTTATTCGCGCAATTTTTGGACATTACTTTTTGTAGAGATATTAATTTTAGAACATAAATTTTTGTCAATTGATAGATTTTTTTATTTAAAAATACTTTTTTGTTTAACACTTTTTTACATGGCGCATGGACTTGGCATCTTGTTTATCTTTTTTTTTTAAAGATAAGTTTTTTTATGGTACGATTCTACATTTGCAAATTTAAATTTTTACTGATTCATTATACGACTCTATATATGTCTGCAACTTTAATTTTCCTGGTAATTTTTCTGGTACAAGTTTCTACTTTCACATGGCGCAATTTTATTTTTATTTCATTACTTTTGTTACAATTGTACATGGGTTTATAATCGATAATTTTTTATACAATTCTATTGTACATGGGTTTGCAATGTAGGATTCTACATAAGTTTGCAATGGATAATTTTAATATTCTACATGGGTTTGCAATGGTTAATTTTTTATAGGATTCTACATGGGTTTGCAATGGTTAATTTTTCATTCCACATAGGTTTGCAATGGGTACGATTCTACTTGGGTTTGCAATGGTTAATTTTGCCTAGGATTCTACATGGGTTTGCAATGATTAATTTTTCATAGGATTCTACATGGGTTTGCAATGGATAATTTTTGTTAATGGCGTGCCCTTAACTGGTCGCCTTTTTTTACCTTTTCTTAAATGTGAGTTTTTTAAGATTATATCATTCATTTTTGTATATGATAAACATCTTTAAATAAATAAGCAAAGAACCCGCCACCACCCCCGTCATATTTCAAAATACGACGGTCCTCTTTGCTTATTATAGATAAAAATAACTGTCTTATATTTTAAGTAAAAAATATTTTTTTGCACTTCACGAATAATGCAGTGTCACGTACCGACAAATTTTCATCGCTCTCGGTTAGATTTATCTTAACTCAAACTAACATCCGATACGCGGGATCGCTAGAATTTGCTTATCGTCACGTATTGACAAATTTTCATCGCTCTCAGCTGGACCTATCCTAAACTAACATCCGATATGCAGGATCGCCAGAGTTGTTTATAAACCTTATAAACAAACCTTATAAACAAAATCTTATAAACAAACCGAGATAAGGGGCCTCCCTCCTTCAAAATTCATAGATGAAGGTGGTAAAATTTTGAGTATAAATAGGGCTAGAAAAACGCTGTGCATAGCAGTTGAAATCTTAACGAAACCTTTGTCGTAACTATAGTTCTCCGCGAACTTCGACTGTCATCCTTCGTTTCCTTATTCTTACGACTAATCCAGTACTTTAGACTTATAATTTTGTAACCACTCATAGAATAAAAGGTAATTGATAATACCACAATAAGCTCAGTTATTTGGCATCTGATCCGAGTAAAATTTACATATAACGTAGGACATCTCCGAGAGCGGGGAACAGCCTTTTCGCTGACAAAGAGTGTAGCGAATTGGTAACCGGCGCTGCCGAAGAGTGTAGCGCCTACGAACACTGCTCTTGGTGTATGAAATTATTTACCATAACTCTCAAATCGAGCTTACCCCTTTCGCTGCCGAAGAGCGTAGCGAATCGGGCTGGTCGCTGCCTTGCGTAGCGACCTTAACTTCATTTTGGAAGCTTCCGTCGTATTTAACATTCTCATGAAGAAAAGGGCAGGTAAACGAATACAGCTCAAACGGCTCAGATACCAGATAAAACAAGCGATTGATTTGCAACAAGATTTCTTTCACCTCTCGCAAAAACTCCAACATTTAGAAGCAAACACCCAAATCGACAAACCTCCTACTATTCCTTACCAACTAACTCCTATTAACGTCGAGCCTGACTATCCCGACTATCGCCGCATTAACAAAACTGATCCGCGTTATAAAGTTTATAAACTAAGATTCCTGTTCGGGACTGAAAACTAAATACACACAACCCGTCCAACTCCCGGGTAAAGTATTTAAATATATTGACCCAAAAACGGACGAACGAAAACGTAACAGCAGAATGTAAAGCGTTGTCATAAAATTGCTAATATATTACGAAACCTTTTTTTATATAGGACTGATCGAAATACAATATTAAATGATTAAATAGTAATAGTCATAAACTTGATATTTAATAATTTATCGGCGCAAAGCTGCCACTTTTTATCGGTGCAAAGCAGTCACTCTTTATAGGCGCACAGCAGCTACTTTTTTTAGGCGCATAGCAGCCTTGTATGGGCGCACAGCAGCTCCTTTTCATAGGCGCACAGCAGCCTTGTATGGGCGCAAAGCAGCCACTCTTTATCGGTGTAAAGCAGCCACTCTTTATAGGCGCACAGCAGCTACTTTTTTTAGGCGCATAGCAGCCTTGTATGGGCGCACAGCAGCTCCTTTTCATAGGCGCACAGCAGCCTTGTATGGGCGCACAGCAGCCACTTTTTATAGGCGCACAACAGCCACTCTTTATAGGCGCACAGCAGCCACTTTTTTTAGGCGCACAGCAGTCTTGTATGGGCGCACAGCAGCCACTTTTTTTTAAGCGCACAGCAGTCTTGTATGGACGCACAGCAGCCACTTTTTATAGGCGCACAGCCGTTTTTTTACAAACACAACAGGCGCACAGCAGCCTTATAATTTTTTCTTTTCTTCTTTCTTCATCTTCTTTTCTTCTTTCTCGATCTTCTTTTCTTCTTTCTTAATCTTCTTTTCTTCTTTCTTGATCTTCTTGCACGACTTCTTGAATAAAAGCGTAATTTTATTTTAAATTTTAATTTGGTTACATAAAGATATATATGGCAAGGAAATGTTGCCAGTATTCTATTTTTCTATATACGAGATGCGGCATTTAACTTAGTAAATCTGAATACATTGAAAATAATTAAATTCGATAAAACCCACAATTTTCCAAACTTTATTTATAAGTTTCCTAAATTGTATTTATTTAGATTTTTTTGTCTATCTTATAAGATAAACACTTTAGAGATTGAATATTTCAAGTAAACTAATTGTAAGTAAATTTCACATTAATGCATATAGATGTTTAATCTCGAATGTACTAAATAAGTACTCAAGACGAACAGTGAGTGAGTGAGTGAGTGAGAATGAGAGTGAGTGAGAGAGAGAGAGAGAGAGAGAGATTGATTGATTGATGAGCTTTTATTTAGCTTTCTCAGCTATTTTCTTATACAGTTTAACATTTACATTTAACATTTACATATGTAAGATATGCGCTTTTAATCTTCTTTTAAATAATTCGAGCCTATCGCAAGTTTTAATTTCTACTGGCAGGACGTTATACAATATACTTCCTTCATAAAACAAACTTTTCTGTGCACTCCTTGTTTTTCGAAATTGAATTTCGATATTACCCGCTTGTCTTGTTTCCCTATCGCATTTGTTCCCTACTATTTGTAACTTATCTCTTAACTGAATTGGTAACAGGTTATTCAATATCTTGAAAATAAATATACATCTCTCTCTCTCTCTCTTCTATGAGAGAGTGAGAGAGAGAGAGAGAGAGGGAGAGAAAGAGAGAAAGAGGGAGGGAGGGAGGGAGGGAGGGAGGGAGGGAGGGAGGGAGGGAGAGAGAGAGAGAGAGAGAGGGAGGGAGGAAGGGAGGGAGGGAGGGAGGGAGGGAGAGAGGGAGGGAGAGAGAGAGAGAGAGAGTTGCTGTTAATTAACGCGTCTAATAATTAATCTTATGTCTAACAAAAAATGACTAAAGAAAGAAGAAAAAAAAAGAAGAAAAAAGATTTTTCTGGAGAAATTGATGAAACTGCGATGCTGCGAGCAGAAATTTATAATTTGCAGAAGCAACTGTCAGATGTAATTGCAAATTCCTCCATTGCACCACAGACTTCCTTTACAGTCACATTATCTGCTCCGCAAACTACTTCTACGTCCACATTAGTTGCACCGCAAACTACCTCTACAGCCACATTATCTGCTCCGCAAACTACTTCTATGTCCACATTAGCTGCACCGCAGACTACCTCTACAGCCACATTATCTGCTCCGCAGACTACTTCTATGTCCACATTTGTTGCACCACAGACTACATCTACATCTGCTGCACCGTAGACTGCCTCTGCATCTACTTTGAAAGGACCATCTTCCACAGTAAATGATTTCGAAAAACGTCCATCAAGATTCTCGAAGGTTCTTCTCCACTATAAGAATAATAAAGAAATATAAAATATATATATAATATATATATATACATATAATATATATATATATATATATATATATATATAATATATGTAATATATATATATATATAATATATATATATATATACATATATAAATTCTACAAAAGAAGTAATGCCTAGATTACTATAAAAAGTTTTTTATTTATTAAAGTTCTTCATCTCTTACTTAAGATTTTTGATCTCCAATATATGCATTTCAAATTAATATAATTTATATTTGTTCAAATAATATTTATATTTCTAAAGAAGATTTGATGATATTTTGAAGTTTCTAACAATAAATAAAAATAATAAAATATACAATATTTTCCTATGTTTTTTTTTTATTTTTTGTATCTCCATTACCTATCAGCAAATGGAATATTGAATGTAGAATCCCATAAATTTTGGACCGAAGAACTGGGCATAATATGTCATCCTTGTTTGCATCTGTGGGACGAATTCTGTTTGTGGTTCTTCGATTAAAATGATGATACGATATAGTTATTAAAATACTCCACCAAGTATACTTTTAATTCAACTGTCCATTTGATTGATCGAGTCATTCTAAGATCTTTCAGGATGACATTGCGAGGATAACAAGGGAAAAGTTGCTGAAACTAACAAAAAATATTTTTTTTGCTATTTTCGCTATATAGCTAACTAATATATACAAATTTCTTTTTATAAATTGAAGCTTAAGTACTTGTCTTGCCATAGTATCCATTTGGGAATTAGTATGTGCCAATGTAGGGATGTTACCACATACTCTATTATACGATACATCGACAGAAAAACTAGGCAACCAAGATACATATCTTGAGCCATCGAGGAAAAGAAAAAAATAATTGCCATTTCTTCTCGTAGAAGTCTGTGACTCAGGCGGTATTTCTGTTATTCTCTCTGTGATTTGCTTGTATACTCAATCTGATGTATCCTCTCTGTGATTTGCTTGCATACTCAAGGCCAATCGACAAGTGAGACATGGTGTCCTGTTCTAACCAGGATTGCAAGCATGAATTGTGAAATAAGTGTGCACAGGGCAACTTACGAGCGCTTTCCATCCTTTCCCAGCATATTACACAATTATCCATCCTTTCCCAGCATATTGCGCAATTATTTTATCAGAATTCTCGGCTAATTCCTCTTGTGAAGCCATTGGATAACTAAATGAAAAAGTTATCAAAAAAATCTTTAACAATTTGTTTTTTATATTATACATATAAAAATATAATAAATTAATTATCTGATTTTTATAAATTTCTTTTTCCATCACATATCACATCAAATCACATCATCACATCAAAATCAAAACACGTGCCTAGCCTAGCCAACATAACCCCGCACGCTGCCAATATCGCGGAGCACCACTAACGCCGTCTGTTGTAAAACGTGCGAGATGGACAAGATTACCACTACATACATCTATTGCATGTGTTGTGTACATGTGATATATGTGTGCGCATGTGTTGTATACGTGTGAATATGTGTAGCACGATACTACTATGTATGCGTGGTCGATGATGATGATAATAATCAAGAGACACGGTAGTGTCTCGCGACCAGTTAAGGGCGTAGCGGAGACACCGTGTATCTTAACGCGAGTCGGACATTTGAGTCTTTATAATATTTCGAATCCTCAATAATGGCTGAAGCAATCGAGTTTATACTAGACTTAATCGATAGATTGAGTTCGAATTATATAATAAAAGTGTCTTTATTTCTGCTCTACGTGATTTGTAAGCAGAGATATATAAATGCAAAGTCGAAATATGAAAAATTTCTATTAAGAAACGTCCCCGTCATCATTATCATCATCATTATCATCATCATTATCATCATCGACCACGCATACATAGTAGTATCGTGCTACACGTATTCACACGTATACAACACATGCGCACACATATATCACACGTACACAACACATGCAAGATGCATGTAGTGGTAATTTTGTCCATCTCGCACGTTTTACAACAGATGGCGATAGTGGCGCTCCGCCATATCGGCAGCGTGCGGGGTTATGTTGGCTAACTCTCTCTCTCTCTCCCTCTCTCTCTCTCTCTCTCTCTCTCTCTCTCTCTCTCTCTCTCTCTCTCTCTCTCTCTTTCTCACACACACACGCACACACACACACACTCTCTCATTCTCACTCACTCACTCACTGTTCGTCTTGTGTACTTATTTAGTACATTCATGATTAAACATCTATATGCATTAATGTGAAATTTACTTACAATTAGTTTACTTGAAATATTCAATCTCTAAAGTGTTTATCTTATAAGATAAACAAAAAAATCTGAGTAAATAATAAGAAAAAAAACAAGGATTATTATTGTCATAATTTTTTATCAATTAAGTACTCTCAACTATCCAATAATTAAATAAATACGTACAAATGTGCGCGCGTGTACACACATACACATATTGATATTAAAGAGATTGAAGGAGAGGAAAGAGAAGATAAAAATTTAAATATTCACATATATTTTCAAATATTATATATGAATTTATAGTTTACATATCTAATTAATAATGAATTTCTAATTATATTAAACATATCAAAATAAAGACATACATGTATTTATCAAATGAATAAAATTATTGAATACAGACTTAAAAAATTTATTAAACATAGACTTAAAAAATTAATTAATTAAACATATTCCAAATTTAGAAAAAATAAACTTTATTTATATATGCAACAGCTTTTTAAACTAAATTTTTAAATTCTATTTTATATTAGACAATTATCTCAATCAACATCTACGTCCACATTAGCTGCACTGCAGACTACCTCTACAGCCACATTATCTGCTCCGCGGATATAGCGTTATGCCAATACGATATACATTACATGTACTTACTTACTTGCCTTTACTGTACCAACTCTTGTTCTTTCCACGTAATCATGTTTTTACAGTTATCGTTTGCTGTATATCTTCCAGCAAACTTTATTTCGTGTGAAGTGTATTTAATTAATTAAATCTCTGCGAAAGATTGAGAAGATGAAGGGATAATTCAAACTATGAAGACATGGTTACATGGAAAAGACAAGAGTTGATACAATAATAAAGACATACATGTATTTGTATCCTGCTGGCATAAGGTTATAGAAGTTGATTGAGATTGAAAAATAATAATGAAAATAATAAAAAAAATAAAGACACATGTATTTGTTTCGTGCTGGCATAAAGTTATGAAAGTTGATTGAGATTGAAAAATAATAATAAAGATAATTAAAAAAAGGAAATATTCAATCATCATTTAAAAGCATATTTGAAATCTGTAGAATAAACAGTTTTTGCAAAAAATGTGGAGCATTAGAGCTCTAGTAAGTCTAAAAATAAATGTAAACATCAATTAATAATAACTGATGTTATATATATATTATATATATAAACCAATTTGTTGCAATATTCACTATAAAAGGTTGTAAGGGTAAGATGGCTAAAAGTGAATAATTTAAAAGATAGTTAACATAATTTTACATAAACTGAAATATTTCATAGAATAAAATATTTGTAATATTTCGAAGTTTATGTAAGATTATGTAAAAATTATACCTTTACAACTTTTTATAGTAAATATTGCGAGGAATCGATTTATATGAGAAAAATTAAGGTAATTCTATTTTGAAAATATAAGTGACCTTTAAATAACCTTGAAAATCGCCGTTTAGGAAAAAGTCTGTGTCAACTTTTTCTTTTTCGAAATCCTGCAACTTTTATCTAAATTTAATAGAAAATGTATAAAAAATGCTCGACATTAGTACACACACACACACACATATGGGTAAATTTATATAAATAGGGTGCTTTAGGAGGAATGATCAGGATTCTAGGATATGATTGTACACATCATTTTAAGCAAAGAAGTTTAGATAAACATGTTTAATAATTGTTCTATTCCGGTCATAAAAATATACAAAAATGAATGATATAATCTCTAAAAACTCACCTTTAAAAAAAAGTAAAAAAAGGCGACCAGTTAAGGGCACGCCATTAACAAAAATTATCCATTGCAAACCCATGTAGAATCCTATCCTATTGCAAACCCATGTAGAATCCTATGAAAAATTAACCATTGCAAACTCATGTAGAATCCTATGAAAAATTAACCATTGCAAACCCATGTAGAATTGTATTAAAAATTATCCATTGCAAACTTATGTAGAATCCTACATTGCAAACCCATGTACAATAGAATTGTATGAAAAATTATCGATTATAAACCCATGTACAATCGTAACAAAAGTAATGATATAAAAAAAAAATTGCGCCAAGTGAAAGTAGAAACTTGTACCAGTGGAAAATTAAAGTTGCAGACATATATAGAGTCGTATAATGAATCAGTAAAAATTTAAATTTGCAAATGTAGAATCGTACCATAAAAAACTTATCTTTAAAAAAAAAAGATAAACAAGATGCCAAGTCCATGCGCCATGTGAAAAAGAAATAAAAAAATTTTAGTTAAAAAAACTGGGAGCGCTGCTAAATAATATTCTAACAATATTAAAAATAAATTGTTACTTTTAAACTCATTACAGTTAAAATATGTTTTGTGTTTAAATTAATTAATGTTACTTTAAGGTGCATTGTAATTTTGAAACTTAGCAGCGCGCCCAGTTTTTTTAATTAGAATTTTTTTATTTCTTTTTCACATGGCGCATGGACTTGGCATCTTGTTTATCTTTTTTTTTAAAAGATAAGTTTTTTATGGTACGATTCTACATTTGCAAATTTAAATTTTTACTGATTCATTATACGACTCTATATATGTCTGCAACTTTCATTTTCCACTGGTACAAGTTTCTACTTTCACTTGGCGCAATTTTTTTTTTATTTCATTACTTTTGTTACGATTGTACATGGGTTTATAATCGATAATTTTTCATACAATTCTATTGTACATGGGTTTGCAATGTAGGATTCTACATAAGTTTGCAATGGATAATTTTTAATACAATTCTACATGAGTTTGCAATGGTTAATTTTTCATAGGATTCTACATGAGTTTGCAATGGTTAATTTTTCATAGGATTCTACATAGGTTTGCAATGGGTACGATTCTACATGGGTTTGCAATGGTTAATTTTGCCTAGGATTCTACATGGGTTTGCAATGATTAATTTTTCATAGGATTCTACATGGGTTTGCAATAGGATAGGATTCTACATGGGTTTGCAATGGATAATTTTTGTTAATGTAATGATGACGGGGACGTTTCTTAAAAGAAATTTTTCATATTTCGACTTTGCATTTATATATCTCTGCTTACAAATCACGTAGAGCAGAAATAAAGACACTTTTATTATATAATTCGAACTCAATCTATCGATTAAGTCTAGTATAAACTTGATTGCTTCAGCCGTTATTGAGGATTCGAAATTTATAATAGACTCAAATGTCCGATTCGCGTTAAGATACACGGTGTCTCGGCTACGCCCTTAACTGGTCGCGAGACACTATCGTGTCTCTTGATGTCGACAGAATATTGAATTAGTAAAACAAATTTTGACCAATAATTGTTTTCCTTCTGACCTTGTTAATAGAATTATTAAAAATCATTTAGGTTTCCTTAAACAAAATAAAAATCCAAACAAATCACACATTGTAAATGACAAACAAAAAAATGTTAACATTACATCTTGCATTACTTTGTCTTATATTAATCTTTAGAGGACGGGAAGCCAATATTTTAGCTTTGAACTATTTTCACTTTAAATATTTTATATAAGGGTGTTTTTAGTAATTTAAATTGAAATTTTATTTAAAAACTTGAGTTTTTTACGGATTACATCAGTTGATGATATACTTTTCATATTTTACTGAAAAAAATTTAGTTAAAACAAATATCTATCATATTTCGTTTTTCAACTGCATTATTTTGTGTAATTCTGTAATATTGTACGTTGGTCAACTTAAAAAAATATATGTATTACAGATAAAAAAATTTCTTTTTATGTATTGATTATTATTTTAACCCTATGAAATATATTTTGATAACGTAATTTTTTTTAAATGGCTATTTTTCTTATTTGAAACTAAGATAAAAGATGAACTCTTTGATAATTATAATTTTATAATGGTTCTGTAAAATTTTTCTATTTTTATTACCGTACCGGACGAAAAGCCAATAAATTGGCTCTGTAAGGGTCGCTTATTTTTCATAGGACAACACTATAATAAAGATATAAAAATACTTACTTCAAATTACAAAAGTTTACGAAAAAATACGCCCGTTCTCTAAAGATTAAAGATCTCAGCGAAAATATGAAAAATTCCCTTTCTAAAGCAGGTTTAAAGGTTGTATACTCTGTCCCCAAAAAACTAAATACATTAATTAAACGTAGCAAAGACGAAATTCCAAAGCTTAACCAAACCAAAGTAGTAGAAGTATATAAAATTAATTGTAAAAATTGCGAATTTTCATATATCGGGCACACTAAAAGACACTTAAGTACCTGCATCAAAGAACATAAAAATAATATAAAAATGCATGAGAGTAATTATTCAGTTATAAGCAATAACATAGAGTTGAATTTGAGTATGAATTCGATTGGAACAATCCGACTATTTTACATAACGAGAGACATACTAGAAAGAGAGAGTTAGCAGAAATGTTTTATATAAAAAAGGTTAATAACACGCCTTTTTTAAACTCGCTGAGGTCTTTAATATAAGACAAAGTAATGCAAGATGTAATGTTAAAATTTTTTTTGTTTGTTATTTACAATGTGTGATTCGTTTGGATTTTTATTATGTTTAAGGAAACTTAAATGGTTTTTAATAATTCTATTAACAAGGTCAGAAGGGAAACAATTATTGGTCAAAATTTGTTTTACTAATTCAATATTCTTTTTGTGAAATTGGTCATTAGACAATAAAATTGCATGATTAACTGAATTTATGATAGTGTTAATTTTATATTTATATGGCTAATTTGAAAAGTACAATAATTTATGTACCTACCTGAAAATGTTGATTTCTGATACCAATTAGTGATTAATGCTCCATTTTTCCTCAAAATTGTATCGTAGTATTTAAAAAATTAATCATGTTGTTCTCTTCAATTTCATGTGTGAATTTTAAGCGATCGTGATAGTTATTAAAAGTAGTAAGAATAGTATCAATTTTATCGCAAGGAATCACTGCAAAAATACCATCCACATATCTAAAGTATAGAGACGCACTAAAATCCAACTTCTCTAAGCATTGTGTTTCCAAATCATTCATATAACCATATCAGCTACTATGGGAGACAACGGTGACCTCGTCGGTAGCCCAATAATAATATTTTCTAATATAATAAACCAAGGAATATCCCCTTAATTTTTTTGTATTTACTTGCAAAATACCCTGTATACTTTTATATATTGTCAAATGAACTATATGTAAATATATATACGAAATTACTTTTCCATGCAAAATTCTTGTCAAGATTAAGTTTTGTGTGTTTCTTATATTTAAATATTTAAATTAAATAATGCGGAATCGGGCAATTGCCAATAAATTTTACGCCTATTTATCTGTACTTATATATGTACAATAAATTATTAATTTATATCGTTTCGAAATAAAAATGAGAAATGCTAATCTAATAAATATATATATATATATATATATACATGAGATGTTTTTTATGAAACGGGCCATCCCATCTGCCCAAAAAGACTAATCAAAGAATTTCTTTCAAGGCTTAAATTGTAGCTTTATATATTTAGTTTTATTACCAATTTGATCTTTTGGAAAATTCAAATTAGCAAACCCAATTTGACAGCAAAAGTTACGAGAAATTTTTTAAAAAATTCAATTTTTTGAATAATAAATTATAAACTTATTTCTAAATTTTTTTAAATTTTTATTCAAAAAGTTAAAATATATTTTTAGTTTTTCGTAACTTTCGCCGCTATATTAGATCTACCATTTTGAATTTTCAAAGTGTGCACGACGGAAAGCGGAAGAGGAAATCGGAAGCTGGACGGAATAAGTTCGAGTCACTCATCACGCGTAAAGTTAACACTCACGATATATTTAATATACTAACACTCAAAAAAAGTACAATTAAAAAGGACGAGAATAATTAACAATAAAAAGAAAAGACGATTCGAGAGTCTAATTACTTTGCGGTCTGCAAGCTACGGAAATGTACTCGAGAAAAAGACAAGCAATCTAATTTTCGTGAAATCGAATCGCACTCTGTTCGCGCTGACAGACTAAACGGAAACAGCCCCACGGTGTCGCGAGGGGAGACTTTTATAGAGACGAAATTCGAGAACATTCGAGAAAAGAACATGCTAATGTGATTGTTTATTAGTGCAACAGTTAAATATTTGTTATTAATACATACATTTTTTGTCTCCTCTCGCGCGCCTGCGGTGTCGTTTTTAAAGCGAGATAGAGCGAGCGTTTATTTTTGAAAGCGCGGGCTAAAAGTATACCCCTGCGGCCAAACGCTAATTTCCTAATGTAGAATTACATTTTTATTTTACGATCATTTGCGTGATGCATAATGCATGAAAAAGGGTGCATGCGGATGATTAATGCTTTTACTTTGCAGGTTTCTCAATTTTGAGAGTTCGATTTCGAACACAAAGAAATCTGTTTATTTATGAAAGTAGACATAAATAGCTATGATTTAAGACAAAAAAATGTTAGCAAAAAATTTTAGTTTAGAATTAAAAGGTTTGTAACACATAGAGTATTAAACCGCAAATAGTTTTGTACAAAACTACATCTATTTGATAATTAGAAAGAAATCATCGTTATTTGTGATTTGTTTATTATTATATTATTTTTATTATTATGTTCTAATTAATTTCTTTTTGTAAATTTGCGATTTAAACCAACTTTGATTTAAACGCAATATTTTTTTAATCACCTCTAAATTACACTTGAGTAATATTATATTATTATTATTTTTTTATTATTATATGTTATAATTAATTTTTTTTCGTAAACTTGCGATTTAAACCTACTTTTATTTAAACGCAATATTTTTTAATCATCTCTAAATTACACTTGAGTAATTTGTTATAGCCCTAAATAACTATAACGACTTGTATTACATCCACTTGATGACGGATGACGATCGCGCGATAAACGCAGACGCTGCGAGATACGCGCGAAACCGAAATTGCCTAAAGTACGAGCAAAGCAAAAGGACTTCGAATTTGCTTCGCTTGCACTCAGGTTTTTGACCAAGAAAACCTGTTGCCAGACACCCCTTCAGAGTAAGAGACCTCCCAAAATCCGTTCATATAAATCGAGCAGGAGACGCGCTTGAGGCAGTCGTTAATACTAAAAAGTAACCAAGAGTTCGTAAAACGTAACGCTGTCGCCACTCGAATGTCAGTATATCCCCATTATATTCTATATTATATTCAAATATAAGTTTATAAGTAAAGTATAATTAAAAAACCCAAAAGTGTATGCGAATTGAATAAAAGTGTATTAGATAAATCATAAAAAATTCCAATTTGACAATATCCGAAGACTTCCTTGGCGCCCCGAATCCTTATCAAAATTCGGCGCGACCCTTGTGCCGGTCCAGCGGCACACAACAAATTTTATCTGACTCCACTAAGTTCAAACAGTAATTCAATGCGTGCACGTGTTATTTTCATATTTAACTAAAATTTTTTTATTTCTTTTTCACATGGCGCATGGACTTGGCATCTTGTTTATCTTTTTTTTTAAAAGATAAGTTTTTTTATGGTACGATTCTACATTTGCAAATTTAAATTTTTACTGATTCATTATACGACTCTATATACAGGGTTTGTCCGGAAAGTAATGCGTCGCATTTTTTTAAAAAAGAATTTATTGATCGCATAGGTAAAACAACTTAAAATTGTTCGAAGTATGACCCTTCTGCGTCAATACATTTTTGCCAACGCGATTTCCATGCGTCATAAGATTTCTGGAACTCCTTGACTGGGATGCTGTTCAGGGAGGCCGTCGAAGTAGCTTGTACGTTGTCAACCGACTCGAGCTGTTGTCCTTTGAGCTCCCTTTTCAGCCGAGGAAATAAAAAAAAGTCCGCCGGGGCCAAGTCGGGACTGTAGGGCGGCTGCGGCACCGTTGCCACACCGATCCGGGTCAGGTAGGCCGTAATAACAAAGGCGGTGTGAGCCGGCGCGTTGTCGTGATGGAGTTTCCATGAAGCGCGGATCTCCTTTCGGACGCGGGCGATCCTGTGATTCAGTCTCTGAAGCACTTCCTTGTAAAATTGAGCGTTGACAGTCTGGCCGGGGGGTACGAATTCATGGTGCACTATCCCCTTTGCATCAAAAAAAACAATGAGCATTGACTTCACCCGGGACTTGCGTCCTGCGCGGGCCTCGTCGGCGACCTCCTTCCGACCTTCTCTAAACATCTTGTGCCATCTGTTTGACTGCGATTTGGAAAGGCAATCGTCCCCGAAAACTTTCTTGAGCATTTCAAAAGTTTCCAGCGGCGTCTTGTCCAGCTTCACGCAAAACTTTATCGCATAGCGTTGCTCTATCGTTCTCTCCATCACAAGTTCGACGCGACCACTAAGCAGAGGTTCACAGAATAAGCCGTCCTAACCCTCCAAGCGCATGGAAACAATTGAGCGACCTACCGTTGGAAAGCTAAGGGTACCCCCCTTCCTCCCCAACCGGTCCCATCGCTCTGCGATGTATAGTCGCGTCACAAAAAAATGCGACGCATTACTTTCCGGACAAACCCTGTATGTCTGCAACTTTCATTTTCCACTGGTACAAGTTTCTACTTTCACTTGGCGCAATTTTTTTTTATTTCATTACTTTTGTTACGATTGTACATGGGTTTATAATCGATAATTTTTCATACAATTCTATTGTACATGGGTTTGCAATGTAGGATTCTACAAGTTTGCAATGGATAATTTTTAATACAATTCTACATGGGTTTGCAATGGTTAATTTTTCATAGGATTCTACATGAGTTTGCAATGGTTAATTTTTCATAGGATTCTACATAGGTTTGCAATGGGTACGATTCTACATGGGTTTGCAATGGTTAATTTTGCCTAGGATTCTACATGGGTTTGCAATGATTAATTTTTCATAGGATTCTACATGGGTTTGCAATAGGATAGGATTCTACATGGGTTTGCAATGGATAATTTTTGTTAATGGCGTGCCCTTAACTGGTCGCCTTTTTTTACCTTTTTTTAAAGGTGAGTTTTTAGAGATTATATCATTCATTTTTGTATATTTTTATGACCGGAATAGAACAATTATTAAACATGTTTATCTAAACTTCTTTGCTTAAAATGATGTGTACAATCATATCCTAGAATCCTGATCATTCCTCCTAAAGCACCCTATTTATATAAATTTACCCATATGTGTGTGTGTGTGTGTGTGTGTGTGTGTGTGTACTAATGTCGAGCATTTTTTATACATTTTCTATTAAATTTAGATAAAAGTTGCAGGATTTCGAAAAAGAAAAAGTTGACACAGACTTTTTCCTAAACGGCGATTTTCAAGGTTATTTAAAGGTTACTTATATTTTCAAAATAGAATTACCTTAATTTTTCTCATATAAATCGATTCCTCGCAATATTTACTATAAAAAGTTGTAAAGGTATAATTTTTACATAATCTTACATAAACTTCGAAATATTACAAATATTTTATTTTATGAAATATTTCAGTTTATGTAAAATTATGTTAACTATCTTTTAAATTATTCACTTTTAGCCATCTTACCCTTACAACCTTTTATAGTGAATATTGCAACAAATTGGTTTATATATATAATATATATATAACATCAGTTATTATTAATTGATGTTTACATTTATTTTTAGACTTACTAGAGCTCAAATGCTCCACATTTTTTGCAAAAACTGTTTATTCTACAGATTTTAAATATGCTTTTAAATGATGATTGAATATTTCTTTTTTTTAATTATTTTTATTATTATTTTTCAATCTCAATCAACTTTTATAACTTTATGCCAGCACGATACAAAAATTTTTTTTTTTTTTTTTTGGGGAGTAAAATTTTTTTTTGGGGGGAAAAAAAAACCCCCGGGGAAAAAAAAAAATTTTAAAAAAAAAAAAAAAAAAAAAAAAAAAAAACGCCCCCCCCTTTTCCCCTTTTTCCTTTTTTTTTAAAAAAGGGGTTTGGGGGGGGGGGGGGTTGCCCCCCCCCTTCCCCCTTTTCCCCCCAAAAAAACACACCCCGGGTTTTTTTGGGGGGGCCCCTTTTTGGGCCCCCCCCCCCCCCCCCGCCCCCCCCCCCCCCCCCCCCCCCCCCCCTCCCCCAAAACCCCAAGGGCCCCCCCCCCCCCAAAACCCCCAAACCCCCCCCCCCCCCCCCCCCTTTCCCCCCCCCTTTTTCCCCCCTTTTACCTCCTTCCCCCCTACATTTCCCTTTTTTTTCCCCCCCAAATTCTTTTTTAAAATTTTCCCCTTGGTTTTGGGGGCCCCCCCCAAACCCCCCCCCCTTTTGGGGGCCCCCCCCCCCCCCCTTTTTTTGTTAAAGGGGCCCCCCCCCCCGCCCCCCCCGCCCCAAACCCCCCAAAAAACCCCCCCCCCCCCCCCAAACCCCCCCCCCCCCCCAAAACCCCCCCCCCCCCCCCCCCCCCCCCTTTTTTTTCCTTTCCCCTTTTCCCCAACCCCCCTTTTTTTTTCCCCCCCCCCCTTTTTTTTTTTTCCGGGTTTTCCCCTTTTTTTCCCCTTTTTTCCCCCCCCCCTTTCCTTTCCCCCCAAAAAAAAATTTTTTTAAATTTTTTTCCCCTTTCCCCCTTTTTCCCCCCCCCCCCCCCCCCCCCCAAAATTTCCACCCAAAAATTTTTCCCCCCAAAAATTTTTAAAAATTTTCCCCCCTTTTTTTTTTTTCCCCCCTTCCCCCTTCCCCAAAATTTTCCCCCCCTTTTTTCCTTTTTCCCTTTTTCCCCCTTTTTTAAACCTAAAACCCTTTTTTTCCCCTTTTTTTTCCATTTTTTTTTTTCCCCCCTTTTTTTTTTTTTCCCCCCTTTTCCCCCCTTTTTTCCTTTTTTCCCCTCCAATTTTTTTTTTTTTTTAAACCCTTTTCCTTCTTTCCCTTTTCCCCCCCCAAAACCCAAAAAAATCCCCAAAAAAATTTTTTTTTTCCCCCTTTTTTTTTTTTCCCCCCCCCTTTTTTTTTTTCCCTTTTTGGTTTTTTTTAAAAAAAACCCCCCCCCTTTTTTTTTCCAAAAAAACCCCCCCTTTTTTTTCCCCTTTTTTCCTTTTGGGGCCCTCTCATCACCCTCTCTACCTTTTTTCTCAATTTTCCCCCTTCCCTCTTCCCTCCTTGCCCCTTAATTTCCCCTGTCTACCGAGTCAAATGGTCTCAGATCTTAAACAATCCCTTTACCTCCCTTTTTTTTCATTTTGTCTTTGATTGATAATTCATCAGTATATGTTGTTATTGTTCCCTTTCCTCTCTAAACCCCTCTGTTTTTCTGGCCTATCCCTTTTCCTCCACATTTTTCCTAACTTTGTCAGTATCATCGTGAAACCTTATAAATTTATGGCATCATGGTTTTCCCTGGAGTCTTTAACCCCCTTCCATCCCCTTTTTTCTTTTTGGTGTATCACTCCTCTACCATTTCGGCCATCCCTTCCTCTCCTATTTTATTCAAAAATCCGCACCAATCCTCCAGTTCCTCCTCCCAATTCCATACCCTCATTCGGAATCTATCACCCTGTCGCTTTTCCCGTTTTAGCTTCTTTTTTGCCCCACCTTTTACTTACCCCCCCCTTCCCCCCCCCCCTCCCCCGCCGTTCCCCTTTCCCCTTTTTTTCTTTCTCCCTTTCCCAACAAACCCAAAAAAATTTCCCACCCCACCCAAATTTTTTGGGACCTTTCAACTTCTTCTTCCTGTTTATTTCCCATACTCCGATTCCAAAAACCCGCGGCCCTTTTTTTCCCACTCATTTTTTTCCTTTTTTTCTCCCCCACAAATTTGGGGAACCCTCCTTTCCATATGCCCCCTCACCTCCCCCTCCCACCCTCGCCCCCCCACCCTTTTCCTCTCCCCTCCATCCCACCACCCTTTTCCTTTTTTCCCTTTTCCTCCACCCCTCCTCTTTTGTCTTAAATTCCTTCACCCTCTCTTTTTTTTCCCCCTTCCCACATTCCCCTTCCTTCCTCCCCTTTTCTCCATCTTCACTTTTCCCCAAAAATCCCCCGGGCCCTCCTCATTCCATTCCTCTCCCCCCCATCTCTCGACTTTCTTTTCTCTTCCTGCCATCCTTTATATTCTTTTGGGGTGAGGATTGAGTCCACCTTGTTTTTAAATTTTTTCTCATTTCTTCCGCTATCCTCATTCCAATTAGTAATCTAAACCCCGGGTTCCCTTTTCCCCCTGTAAAAGCCCATTCTCCCCCCCTATCTCCCTTGGTTTTTCCGTTCATTTTTGCTCCCAAACCCCTTTCTCCCTGAATTCCAGTAGTTTTCTTCCCTCTGATTTATTTAAATTTTTCTTTCGATTTCTTTTTTTTTCCTCTTTCCCTTTTCCTTCCGATTTCCTTTTTCATTCTACCCCCCCCTTTTTCGTCCTCGCATTAAAAATTTTTCCTATTATCTGTTTAAAACCTCTCCTCTTTTCCTCGTCCCTTCTCCATTCCCCCCGCAAGCCTTTCTATTCCTTTCCCCAGTATTTCCCCCACACCCCCCATTTTTCCCTTCCCCATCTTTTCCTTCCTACCACAAAGTCCTTTTCGCTCACACCCCCTCTCAATCTCCTTTTTATCCCCAAATTGCCCCTTGCTTTCCTTCTTCTTCTTTTCTTTTCCTTGCCCCCCCATACGTCCTTTCGGTAGGTACCTTTCCCCCCCCCCCCACCATGCGAAAAAAACCCCAAAACCCCAACCCCAAAAATTTTGTCTTTTTCCCCCCCGAGCCCGAAAACAAACCCACCCCCCCCCCCCCCCCCCTCCCCCCCCCCCCCCACCCCCCCCCCCCCCCCCCCCCCTTTTCCTTTTAATTCTTCTCCCCTTTTCCCCTTTTTTTCTTCCCCGCTTTTAAATTCTCTTTTCCTTTTCCCTGGGTCCGGTTCCCCCCCCCCCTTTTTCCTTCCTTCCCTTTCC
>NW_028191027.1:432525-440139 GCF_048542155.1 Nylanderia fulva | reverse complement strand
AAAATTTTGTTTAAAATGCATCGGTTCATTTTTTGAAATACCCTTACTATATACTGTAACACAAATTCTTCTTTTCTATCATAAATAATATCTATTTTTTAAAAATTTTTTAGCAACGTCTTTTAAATAAAAAATAGTTTTCTTGCGATCATGAAGAAATTTTTTAAATAGAAAGGTTTCATTTGACTTCAATTTTTTTCAAAAAACCGAAAAAAAGGTATTTGTTATAGTTTTGTTATTCACTTCGTTGTTTTTAGACTTTTAAAAATACGTTGAATCCTTTATTCTAATCAAAATCTTCTTCTAATGTAATTTTCGTACTTAAATGTTGTATTTTTATTCTGTAAGATTTTTCACAATTTCAAGGGACATCAAAAAACATCAATTTTTTGAGAGCAGGCCGCCATGTTTATTTTTCTGAGTAAATTAAAAAATTGGTCCTGGAATTCAGCATTATTTTTTTTATATGGGAGTAAAATTTTTTCAAAATCAAATCTCTATAAACGACTATTTTTTTGGGGGCATAAAAAAAACTTCGCCTTTTTTTTCTAAATCAATTGTAATCGTTTTACTTATATGTATGTTTTTTAAAATGTAAATTTTGCCCCTTTGGAATAAAATATCCAGTTACTTTTCAATAGAAAATATTATTACTAATTTAATAATATACATTTTTACGTTTTTTCACTTTAAACTGGCCCCTTGAAAACATATCGTTTTTTTTTTTTCGTGAAAATTTTTTATTAATCTTTTAAATTTTAAAAGGGTTTTTAAATTTTTGATACCTTTTTTTTTAAAACAGGGCCTGACCTTTTTTTGGTATGATTTTTTTGGGTTTTAAAAATTATCACAGAACGATTTTACAAAAAACGTTGTTACAGAAAAAAAAAAAGGGAATAACGCGCAAAAAAAGTTTGGGCCAACTTAAAAAAACTTCATATAAAAGTGACCCTTAAAAAAAACAGGAACTACATTATCTTAGCGCGCAATTCCAAAAAACATACTAAATTTCGTAAACTTCATTTATTTCAAAACCAAAAAATTAAAAACAAAATTTTAAAGGCAGATTCTTGGATCATTTAGAGATAATTTTTTTTTCGTAAAAAAGTTGAGAGAACTATCATTTTTTTTTTTTTGTTTTTTTAATTTTTGCCCCTGTGTAATTTCGTATTAACCTTAAATTAAAATTCTATAAAGTAAACCCCACAAAAATTAATAAAAGAAGTGATTTTTGGTTAATTTTTTATTTCCAAAAGGCTTGTTTGTGAAAAGATCCTTTATTTTTTTAATGTTTATAACTAAAAACAGGAGGAAAAAAAAATTTTATTGCTTTCTTTAGTGGGGTTTTTTAGCAAACTGAACAAATTATTGTTTTTTACTTGCCTGAATTTTAAAATTGTTGACCCCCATTAATTTTTCCTCTTAAAATTTTTTAGGTCAAAAAATTTTAATTTGCCTGACTATATTTCTTTTTAAGAGGCTAATTCATTTAAGGAATTGGAAGGAAAACCTGGCTGTGGTTAAAAAGACTGCAAGAGAAAATGAATTTGAAGTAATACTCAAAGAAAAGAATACAAGAATGCCGAGGATTTCAGACCAGTAAAAACCTAGGGGTGTGAAATTGTGCAAGAGAAGGAAGACACAGCTAAAGATAAAAAAACGATTCCCGGGTTTTGAGTTATAAGAAAAAATTTGGAAAATGGCGAAAAAACAAAAAAAATTTCTATATTCTTTTATTCTTTAGAAAAAAGAAAGGGGAAAACCTTTCCTTTTTTCTAGTTGGCGGCTCAAAATTTCCCTACCAAAATTTTTATTGGACTATTGGGAGCTTTAATTCTCAAATGATTTTCTTTATAAAAGGGGGAAAGCTCCGGTTTTGAGACCTATTTTTTCCCTCAAAACGAGTGAAGGGAATTTTAGAAGAAGTGCTATTCTCCTGGAGGACATTTCGGAAAAAATAAAAACTACTTTGCTCGAGATCAAAGGGTTTTCCCAGGGATTTTAAAGGGGAAAATTCCCGAATTGTCAAGAAAAGAGTCGTTTTTCCAAAGGAAAAACTTTGTTGGGAAACCTTGGCGAGAAAAATTAGAAGACTACATTTCCGGGTCAAAAAAAAAGATAATAAAAAATCTTCTTGGTGAAAAGTTGTAAGATAAAGGAGTTAAAAGTTTTTCTTTTTTAAAGAGGCAGAAGTCGGGTTTTTTAAAACCCCCCCGGAGATTTTAAAGATGAACTCCAAAATTTCAGATTTATTGGAAGGACCTTTTTCTTCATAAGAAAAAAAGTTTCATTAATGGTGTAGTGTAGGGCATCCAGAAGAACCTAGACAAAAAAAAATATTTTTAAATGCAATAATTATCTGTATTTTTTTTTACAAAAAAATTAAAGAATTGTTAGAATGGGTCAACCCAAAAATAGAAAAAAAATTTTTTGTTTTTATCGAATAAAGTTTTTTAAAAATTGAAGGGTTGTGTATTTTTTTTTTTCTTTTTTTAATTAGTATTTTTTAAATACTGCGTTAGCAATTTTTTTATTTTCAGTAGGAATTTTTGTTCTATAAAGAGATCTGCCCGGGGGGAAATTTTTGGGTGTGGCCCCCAAAAGCTTGGGGGAAACAAAAGCTTCCTGAAAAAAGGGGTTTTTCATAAAGAAGACTGCCTCACCCGTGGTTTTCGGTCCGGGGGTTTTTTCCCGGGTCGTAGGCGAATCCGAGGTAGGGACTTGGGATTCCCTACGAGAATTGGGGTCCAGGGAAAAGTTCCCCCCCCCTTTTTTTGAGAAAAAAACTCTAAAGGGTCCTAACAAAGGCAACGCGTTAAGCGTACCGAACTTAAACGTTTTAAGTTAAAGAACAAAACATAGGTCGGTTTGAAAAAACACTCAAGACTCTTGAAAATTTTATTGGAGACTTAAAAAATACTTAAAAAAAGGACCAAAAAAGGGTGAAACTTTTTTGTGATTGAAAAAATTTTTTGCCAGTAGGGTCGAGAAAAAAATTCTTACTTTTTTACTACAAAAAGTAAAATATAAAAAATAAAATTGCCCCCAAAAAAGAGAAACTTGTACCAGGGAAAAAATTAAAATTGCAAATTATATAAAGTGTAAAATTAACTAAAAAATTAAAAATTAAAATAAAAAAAAAAAAATTAAAAAAAAAAAAAACCACCCCTCAACTTTTTTTAAATCGCCAGCTGCGATAATTTTTTAAAATAATTATTTAAATCCAACTTTTTTGGGCTGTCATTGCACCCCTTTTAAAGTCATCTATAAAATTTCCCCATCAAAAAAATTTAAAATTTTTAATACACTTTTTTCGCAAAAAATAATATCTTTTAAAAAAAAAAAGTTTTAGACCCCAAATTTAAAACATAAATCAACTTCTATCAAACAACCGACATGTTAACGCTTTTTTGATGAAAAATGAAAAGACTGACGAAGAAAAGCCATAAAAAATAGATTTTAAACTGTTCGCAAGAATCTTAGTCCTAGCGTTAAAAAAAATAGAGACAAAAACAAAGGGCTTTCGTATTTAAATCGTCGTAAAAAAGTCAAAAAAAATAAAAATAAATAAATGGGGGTTTTTATAAAAAAAAAAAAAAAAAGAAAAAAAAAAACGACTTAAATAACTCCAAAAACACATCATAACCCCCAAAATTCTCCGTATCTTTCTTAATTTAAATATTTTTTCCTTTTTTTTTTTTGTAAAACTTTCTTTTTTTTTTTTTTTGTTTTTTTTTTTTTTCTTCATAAACCCCAAACCGGAAAAAATCCCCGGAACTCATGATCGTTAAAATTTCCGAGCAAACAAACAGAAGAAATGTCTTGTCTTTTTTTATTTTTTATTTCTATGTTTTTTAAGCGCTTTTTTCAAAAATTCTTTGTCTGTCCAAAAAAACCAATCGCAATTCGCACATTCAATTTTTATAACAACTCTTTTTCTTTTTTTTAAGTTTTCGACCCCATTTTTTTCCTCTTTTTATCATGTGCCCTTTTTTTTTTGGGGACGTATAAAGCATCAATTCCCCCCACTTTATTAAGCACCCGAAATATCCCGCTCGGGCTTTAATGTAATAACACAAGAAATTTCGCGTATCAATTTTTTCGTTGGGGATTTAGATTAAACCGGGGCCCCAAAATTTAATCGCTCGATCTTTTTTTAATAAGTTTAAAACGATTTGACACGCGTAACTAGAAATTTTATTTATTATTTTACACGTTTCGACCTTTTTGGGTTTTGGGGGTTTCCTTTTCAAGTGAAATTTCATAAATTAAACCGGGTTTAAACATAACACACCCGGGTTTTTTTTGAAACCGAAAGTTAACGTTAAAAGAGGAACAGTCCCTCTTTTTGGGTTTTTAAAAGTTAAAAAATTAAAGGGAACCGTCCCTCGTTATATGTTTTCCCTCGTTTCGTCAACGACTGCGTTACGAAAATCATAAAAAGGACTGTTCCTCTTTTAATTTTTAACTTTTAACACATAACGAGGGGACGTGTTCCTCTTTTTACTTTTAACTTTCGATTTCAAATAACACCGGTGTATGTTATTTTTCCCCTGGGTTTTAAAAAATTGATGAATTTCCTAAAAAGGACCAAACCAAGGGTCAAAAACGTCGTGAAAAAATCAAAAAAATTGCTAGTTACTCGTAGTCAAGGTTTAAGCTTATTAATAAAACTTCGAGCGTTAAATTTGGGGGTAATTTTACTCGCCCAATCGAAAAAAATTGATCGCGAAATTGCTTTGTTTCCCTTTTACAAAAAAGATCGGGCGAGAATATTACGCGTTGCATTAAAAAAATGGATTGATGCTTTTACTGCCCCAAAAAAAATTTGGCCACATTGAAAAAAAGAGGAAAAGATGGGACAAAAAACTTAAAAAAAAACATGTTTTTTTTATAAATTAATTGCAATTGCGTTCGCTTTTTGGACAACAAAGAGACTTTAAAAACCCCCCTTAAAAGAACATAAAAATAAAAAAAAAAGACAAGACATTGCTTTCTGTCTTATTTTGCATCGGACTTGCAACATCATGGTTCCGTTGGGATTCCCCGGGTGATTCTCATAAAAAAAAACAAACAAGAAAAAGAGAAATTGCAAAAATGTTTTACAAAAAAAAACAAGGAAAAGTTTAATTTAAAAAAAGATAGGGAAAATTTTTAAGTGGGATTTATTCGTGTTCTTGACGTTTTTTTTTTTTTTTTTTTTTTTTTTTATTTTTATACCCCCCATTTATCTATTTTTAATTTATTTTATTAATTTTAAATTAAAAACAAATTTTTTTTTTTTTTCCTTTAATTTTTAACTTTTATTTAATTGCCTTTTTTTGCTTATTGTCTAAAAAACCTTAAATTTTTTTTTTAAAAATTTTTTTTTTTGGTTTTTAAAAAATTTTTTTTTAAATTTTTAAAAATTTTTTCAAAATTTTTTTAAAAATTTTTTGGGTTTTTGTGTCTTAAAAGTAAACCCAAATTTTATTTTTTATTTTTAAAAAATTTGACTGGCGACTTTAAAAAGTTTTATTTTTTTTATTAAAAATCCCCAAGGTTATTATTTAAATAAAATTTTTTTTAAAAAAAATAAGGGGGGCCCAAAAATATTTAATTAAAAAAAATTTTTTTTTAAAAATTAGCCGTTAAAAAATTTTTTTAATTTAATTTTTTAATTAATTATTGGGAATTTAAACTTTTGCAGTAAATATTTTTTTTTAATTAATTTTTAAATTTTTTTTTTTTTTTTTATTTTTTAATTTTCTAAATTTTTTTGTTTTAAAAAATTTTTTTTTTTAAATTTTAATTTTCCATTATAATTTTTTTTTTTCCCCTTTTTTTTTTTTAAATTTTTACTTTTTATATTTTAATTTTCCAAAAAAAAATTTTTTTTTCTTCACTGGGTTTTTTTTTAATTTTTTAAATTTACAAAGGGTTTTCAATGGGGAATTTTTTTGTTTTTAACCCCTTTTTTTCTTTTTTTTTTTTTAAAATTTTTTTAAAATTTCATTTTTTTTTTCAAATAATTTTTAAAAAAATTTTTAAAAGGGTTTTTTTAAAAATTTTTTTTTTGAAAATAAAGTTTTAAAATATAAATTATTTGTATAAAATTTTTAATTTAAAAAACAAAATTTTTTAAAAAAAATTTTATTATAACAATAAATTTTTTTTTTTAGCAAATTAATTTTTTTTAAAAATAATTGTTAAAAATTTTTGTTTGGTTTTGGTTAAAAAAAATGTTTTTATTAAAAAAAATTTTTTAAAAACTTCCATTTGTGGGTATTCATATCACATTTTGTTAAAAACTTTTTTTTTTTTTTTTTTTTTTTTTTTTTTTTTTTTTTTTTTTTTTTTTTTTTTTTTTTTTTTTTTTTTTTTTTTTTTTTTTTTTTTTTTTTTTTTTTTTTTTTTTTTTTTTTTTTTTTTTTTTGTTTTTTTTTTGTTTGGTTTTTTTTTTTTTTTTATTTTTTTTTTTTTGGTTTTTTTTTTTTTTTAAAAAAATTTTTTTGGGTTTTTTGGAAAAATTTCCCCCCTTTTTTAAATTTTTTTTTTTTTTTTTTTTTTTTTTTTTTTTTTTTTTCTTTTTTCTTTTTTTTTTTTTTTTTTTTTTTTTTTTTTTTTTTTTTTTTTTTTTTTTTTTTTTTTTTTTCCCGTTTTTTTTTTTTTTTTTTTTTTTTTTTTTTTTTTTTTCTTTTTTTTTTTTTTTTTTTTATTTTATTTCTTTTTTTTTTTTTTTTTTTTTTTTTTTTTTTTTTTTTTTTTCTTTTTTTTTCCCCTTTTGGGGGTTTTTTTTTCCCCCAATTTTTTTTTTTTTTTTTTTAATTTTTTTTTTTTTTTTTTTAAAATTTTTTTTTTTTTTTGTTTTTTTTTTTTTTTTTTTTTTTTATAATTTAATTTTTTTCTTTTTTTTTGGTTATTTTTTTAAAAAATTTTTTTTTTTCTTTTTTTTTTTTTTTTTTTTTATTTTTAAAATTTTTTTTTTTTTATTTTTTTGAAAATTTATTTTTATTTTTAAAAATTATGTTTTTTTTTTTTTTTTTTGGGAAAAAAAATTTTTTTTTTAAATTTTTTTTTTTTTTTGTTTTTTTTTCCCCCCAAAAATTTTTTTAAATTGGATTTTTCTTGGGGTTTTTTTATTTTGGGTTTTATTTTTGTTTTTTTTTTTTTTTAAAGGGGGGAAAAAATTTTTTTTTTTTTTTTTTTAAGGGGTTTTAAAAAATTGTTTTTTTTTAAATTTTTTTTTTTTTTTTTTAAATTAAAATTTTTTTTTTTTTAAAAAAAAAAAAATCCCCCCTTTTTTTTTGAAAAAAAAATTTTTTCCCCTTTTTTTTTTTTGAAATTTGGGGGGGTGGTTGGTTAAAAAAAATTTTTAAAAAAAAAGTTGTTTTTTTCCCGGGGAGGGTTTTTTTTTTTTTTTTTGAATTAAAATTTTTTCGGGTATTGGGGGGTTTTTTTTTGGGGGGTTTTTAAAATTTTTTTATAATTATTTTTGTTTAAAAAAATTTTTTTTTTTTTTTTTGTTTTTTTGGGGGTTGGGTTTTCTTTTTTTTTTTTAAGTTTCCTTTTTTTGGAAAATTTTTTTTAACCTTTTTGGTGTAATTGGGTTTTTTTTTTTTTTTTTTTTGTTTT